>NW_015388700.1:268698-271073 GCF_001527695.2 Protobothrops mucrosquamatus
TTTTAGTCCCACCCAGTCTGCCGTTTACACTGGCCACGCCCACCCAATGGGCCACGCCCACCCAATGGGCCACACCCACCCAGCACTCGATGATGCATAAGTGGGTTTTGGCTTGCAGTTTGGGCACTCAGTCTCTAAAAGGTTCGCCATCACTGACCTGGGATATGCTCAGTGGGTACTGAATGCAGAAGGCAGGGAGCGAGGGGGGGGAGGGGGTCCCTGTGGGGGCATAATGCCAACTTGGCAGCTGTTGCCCTGGTGGCCAGCAGGATCCCAGGCCCAACATGAGGCGTTTTTCATCCCAGAGCTGGCTACACTCAAAACCACCCGATTCAGGTGGGGTCTTCCAGAGTAGGGGTCCTCAACCTTGGCAACTTTTAAGACTTACGGACTTCAACTCCCAGAATCCCTCAGCCAGCAAAGTTGAAGTCCACAAGTCTTAAAAGTTGCCAAGGTTGAGGACCTCTGCTCTGGAGAGTCCCCTCTCCTACAGGGGGCTGGAGTGGCCTGGAGGTTGCAGGTCCTCCAGCCACCAAAGCTTGATCAGGGGCGCTCCGGGCATTCCAGCAAGCAGGAAGGACCTCCTGTTTTAGGCAGGTGCCTGGCATCGGAGGAAGGAAGGGGGGGGGGCTAGTCAGCTGCAGCAGGCTCGCTTTTGCTGAGGCTTTGATGCTGGTGTTGGTTGGGTGAAGTGCTATGGAAAATCAGGGTCCACCCCCCCCATTGTGTCTAAAGCAAGATTTGGGGTGGGAATCATGCTGTTCATCCCAGATACCCCCCCCCCTGCCCCGTTCTGTCCTCCTTGCCCAGGCCTGATCAGAACAGAGGTAGCCCCAACACCGGGGGGGGGGAGAGGGGTCATCCCGCCCACTTGGAAGGAGCCTGGAGGGAGGGGGTTCTGGGCTCCCCGCGGCTGCCTCCACCCCTCCCTGCCCCCAGCCCAGCCCGTCGCCTCCCCTCCCTTGGTCGGAGCTCTCTGCGCGGACTTCAGGCTGACCGTCCGGGACCTTCGCTGACCCCCGTTTCCCCCCCGGGCAGGCCCCGCTGCGCTCCGGCGCTCCGCACCTGCGGGACACGGAAGCCCGGAGGCGAGCGGGAGGGTCTGCCTGAAACGAAGGGACTAAGGGGGCTGACGCCGGCCCTCCCCCCACCCCCAAGCCTAATCTGCTCTAAACGGCTGTTCCTGGGTCCGATCAAGAGGCAGCTGCTCGCGGCGGCTCCGGTGTAATTCAGGGTAATTGCACCGGCAGTTTGGGGGAAATTACTCCGGAGCTGCATGCAGGAGGCTCTGCCGAGGGCCGGACCCCGGAGGGGGGCTGGGGCCAGGTCTCTGCTGGCTGCTCGTGGGTAGGGGGGCAGCGGAACTGGAGGAAGCAGCCCCCCCCGTGCAGCTGGCCTTCTACCTTGGCCTTGAACCGTTACCCCAAAGGGGGGGGGGGCGCCAGCGGTCTTGCAAAAGAGCAGCGAGTGCGAAGGGAAGGAGATTCGGGGTGGGGGCTCTTGCTGTTTTCGCTCCTGAGGCTTAGGAGCCGCTTCCCTCCTGACCCCCCCCCGCCTTCCCCTCCACCCTCCCACCCTCGGTTGGGGCAGGGAACCCGGGTGGCTCCTGGGGTGCAGAACTCCTGTCCCTCAGCCTGGACCCCGAGGAGGCCTAGAAGCCTCCCCCCCCCCACAGAGAGAGACACAGAGGTGGGCCACAGACAAGCTGCTCCTGGGCACCAGCCAGGATCCTGGAGAAAGAGGAGGGAGGGGAGGAGAAGATGGCTGCTTGGGGACATGCAGGGAACAGGGCGGGGGCCCCTCCAGTCTTCCCAAAGGGGCCAAGAGGTGGTCAGGGCCTCCCCATGGACCCTTTGCCTCGGGAGGAGAGAGAGAAGCCCCCCCATCAGTCAATTGCAAAAGGCAGCTGACCTCCCGAGACGAGACCTTCAGCCCCATCAAATGTCCACATCTGCCTCTCCCAGGCCTTTAGGAAAAAGACTCCATAATAGGCAGACAAAACCGCCAAACCCTCTCTGAACATCTGGCTGACTGTGCGACAAAGCCTAATAAAGATGAGATACAGATAAAATGAAAGGAACAGGTTTTGAGGAAGAAGGCAGAACATCACTCCCTCCCCTATACGAAGGCCCGGCAGATACAGGAAGGAGCCCAAGATGGGGGGGGGGCGCCCGGCTCTTCCCACGGAGGGTGACCAGACCGCCTGGTACTCAGAGGGCAGAAGCCACAGGGTGAACCATGAGCAGCAGAGGTGCCAGTGGCAGACGGGGGCTCATGTTTTGTCCTCTGGAACGGGGAGTCCAGCTGTGACCCCAGAATCTCCCAACCGACCTTCTCTCGCCTCCTGCTGGTTGCGGGGGGGGGGGGGGAAAGGG
>NW_015388700.1:271867-277474 GCF_001527695.2 Protobothrops mucrosquamatus
CAGGAGCAGAGGGTGGTGAGGAGCCTTCACAGGGAGAGCAGGAGCAGAGGGTGGTGAGGAGCCTTCACAGGGAGAGCAGGAGCAGAGGGTGGTGAGGAGCCTTCAGAGGAGAGCAAGAGCAGAGGGTGGTGAGGAGCCTTCAGAGGGAGAGCAGGAGCAGAGGGTGGTGAGCGAGATCACAAACACACTCCAAAAGCCTTGGAGCCTCTGGAACTGGGAACCTCAGGAACCTCTGCTGTTTAGGAGAGCTGCCAGGAGGGGGAGAGCAGCCCGTGCTGGAGCAGCCCATGGGAAGGGGCTTCGGGGGGGCGGGTTCTTGGCCCAGCTGCACCTTGTTTGGGGCAGGAGGAGCTGAACCCGAGGCCCGGGGCTCTTGCTCCCCACTCACCCAGGCGCCTGCCACACACCCCACATGGGGCCGCTGTTATAGATGCCAGGAACCTTCAGAGGGTGCCAGAGCCAGCGGGTGGGGGGGCTGCTCCCGGTTACTTGCCCGCAGGTGCACATCAGACCCGTTTTGAAGGCCCTTTGTTGGCTTCTTCCAGGTGCCATTTCAAGTGCTGGCTTCAAAGTCCTTTGTTGCTTAGCGCTGGCTTGCCTGCCAGGCTGCATCTCAGAATAACAGAGTTGGAAGGGACCTTGGAGGTCTTCTAGTCCATCCCCCTGCTCAAGCTGGAAGCCCTATATCTCTGAACACTTGGGTGGGCCATCCTTTTGGGAGAAGCAGTTGGCTCTCTCCCATTTTGGGGAGGTTTGGGGAGGGGTGAGGCCCTGATGCCTGGTTTTCCTACCTCAGTGGTCCCTTGCAGGAAGTCACTTTGCCCCCCCCCCCCGACTTCATCAGCCTGGAAGCCTCAAAGGGAACTGTTTGGGGGAGGCGCTTGTGGCTTGTGCAGATGCTGCATTTCTATTCTACGTTTCTGTGTCTTTTATTTTTACTGTTATTTATTGTTTTTCATAAGTTGTGGGCCACCGAGAGCCTGCTTGGCCATATAAAAATGATAAACAATAATAAAGTAAGATGTCCAACTTTTTAGAAGGAGCGCGGAGAGCGTAGAAAACTGCAGACTGTGGGCCTGTGGGGATGGTGAGAATAACGCACTGACTACTTGGAGCCAAGGTGGGTTGCTAATTGACCACCTCCATTAACAAACATGGCTGGGTTCCTATTTGCATCTGTCGTCTCCCCCAGCTAGATACGATTCTGCTGCTGGAGGAAGGAGGGAGCTGGAAGGCAGGGCAGAGATCCAGGCAAGCTGGGAGAGATCTTGACTTCAGTAGATCCAAGATTTGAGGGCCAGGAGGGGTCCGTGTCCCAGGGCCCCAAAGGGACACTCTGGGAAAACCTCTGGAGGACCCGTGAGGTTTCAAGAAAGCTTCATCAAAACAGCCACTGTTGGCCCCCTCTTTAAAAAGGGACAGGGCCCCCCACGACACTCCACCGCAGCTTAATGTCAGTACTGGGCAAGGCCTCCAAAGAGCAGGTTCATGAGTGCCTGGATAGGCAGGCTACAACCAAGAGGAGCCAGCAAGGGGTCACCCCAAAGATATTGTGCCAGGCTAACCTCTTCCCCTCTTTGGTTGTTACCCACTTAGAGCAGGGGTGGGGTAGACATAGGACCCCTGGACCTTGCAGAGCCTTTAACAGAATAGAACAGACTCACAGAGTTGAGAGGGACCTTGGAGGTCATCTAGTCCAACCTCTTGCTCAGGCAGGAGACCCTTTACCATTTCAGACAAATGGCTGTCCAGTCTCTTCTTAAAAGCTTCCAGTGTTGGAGCATTCACAACTTCTGGAGGCAGGTTGTTCCACTGGTTAATTGTTCCAACTGTCAGGAAATTCCTCCTTAATTCTAGGTTGCTTCTCTCCTTGATGAGTTTCCATCCATTGCTTCTTGTCCTGCCTTCTGGTGCTTTGGAGAATAGGTTGACCCCTCCTCTTCTTTGTGGCAGCCCCTCAAATATTGGAAGGCTGCTATCCTGTCCCCCCCCCACAGTCCTTCTGTTCACTAGACTAGCCATGCCCAGTTCCCATAACCGTTCTTCGTATGCTTTATCCTCCAGTCCCCTAATCCTTCTCTGCACTCTTTCTAGAGTCTCAACATCTCTTTTATATTGTGGCGACCAAAACTGGATGGAGGATTCCAAGTGGGGTCTCGCCAAGACCCTTCAACAGGGTGACTCACAATATTCAGCTTCCAATGGGTTAGGATAGCGGTTCTCAACCTATGGGTCGCAACCCCATTTGGGGTCGATCGACCATTTCACGGGGGTCGCCAAGCAAGGCTGTCCGCCATTTTTTCCCCCTTTTCCGGTGGGTGCCTTACCTCCCTTGGGCTGGGCCAGCTGGTGGTCGGCCTGCTCCGTCTCTGCCGCTTGCCAGCTACGCCTCGGCCGGCGCAGGGGGCGGAACCACGCATGCGCGGCGCTCCCGGGCAGGGAAAGTCCTCGACTTACAACCGGTTTAGTCCTCGACTTAC
The DNA here is from genome assembly GCF_001527695.2 of Protobothrops mucrosquamatus. Classification (NCBI taxonomy): domain Eukaryota; kingdom Metazoa; phylum Chordata; class Lepidosauria; order Squamata; family Viperidae; genus Protobothrops; species Protobothrops mucrosquamatus. The sequence goes on from NW_015388700.1 coordinate 274,348, forward strand.
GACCGGTTGGGGGTCGCGGCATTTAAAAGGTTGAGAACCACTGGGTTAGGAGGTGATGCCCCTTTTGGACAGACCCACAAGTGGCTGGAGGACCAAACACAGGGAGAGCTTCTTAATCGGCTTCCAGGAAATACGGAGTGGGGGTCTCAGCTGAGCCTGGGCTGATTTTATGAATAACTTGGAGAAGGGAGCGGAGCAGACCTTTAAAGAGTCTGTGGGTGAAACAAACTGGCCAGAATTCCTGTCCCTTTAGCAGAGAAAGAGGTTCAAAGAGGCCTGAGCAGGGCCTGAAAAAAGAAAAACAGGACAACACCGAGCAGGGAGAAACGTGAAGCAGGAAAAATAAAAGGCACCAGTGTAAAATGGTGGCCACCTGGGATGGCAGCAGATCAGGGCGTCATCTGGAATCTCAAGGGGAGCCAGCAATGGGATTCGGCTGCTAGCAAGGCGGGTCTGGCATGAAGGGCTTCAACAGGAGCAGAGCCCAGGCGATGGGCGTTCAAAGAAGAAACGGTGGACGATGGCCCCAGAGAACAGGTCAGGCCCCGGGGGTTAAACCTGCAAGGAAGGGCAGAGTGGCTAGGGAGAACTTTAGCAATAGCACTTCGCATTTAGACTTGTCTACCGCTTCACGGTGCTTTACAGCCCTCTCTAAGCAGTTCACAGAGTCAGCCTATGGCCCCGAACAATCTGGGTCCTCATTTTACCGACCTCGGAAGGCTGGAAGGCTGAATCGACCTGGAGCCAGTGAGAGTTGAACTGCCAAACTGCTGGCAGCCGGCAATCAGCAGAATTAGCCTGCAGTGCTGCGTTCTGACCACTGCGCCATCAGGGCTCTTTCTGACACTTTGGGGTACCCCCTTCCCCCCCCAGTGAAACGGGCTCCTGTACGAAGTGGTAAGTTCCCCTTCCTCCAAAGAGAGCATCAGAAAGCCTTTGGCAGATTCTGCACCAACTAAGGGTGGACTAGCGGCTCTTGAATGCCCCTTCCGATTCTCTGGCTCCAGGCCTTTGAGTCTAATAGGGATGGGACTCTAATGGGCATGGGGGAGGGGGGGGTCTGCTTTTGGCAAAGGGTTTGAAAAAATTGTCAGTAAATTGTCATTTACCTTGCTGGGTAAACGCTCCTGTCTGGTCTGTGCACTCCCGCATGTGGAGAGGTCAAGACCTAAGGGGAATCGTATGGAGTCATAGAATCCTAAGATTAAAGGGATCACAAGGGTCACCTAGGATCCTCTCCTCCATGTGCAGAAAAGCCACCTCTGTCCTGAGAAAAGTCCGAGGCCCACTTTTGTCCAAGGCTGAGCCTGAGAGCAAATGAGATCCGCAGATCAGGTCCCCCAGAAGACGGAATCCAGATTCAGGAGGCTCTTGAAGGCTGGCACCGTCCAGGCCAGGGGGCAGGGAATGGCTGGGAAGCCCCCCCCCAGAGGAAGAGGCAGCCTGGGAAGGGGGTGGAGGGCCTGCCTCTCCTGGAAGCAGGCTGCTGAGAGGGCCTGAAGAGGCTGCCTTGAGCAGGGACCGGTTCCAGCATCCCAGAGTCCCGTATGGAGGGACCCCGACGGGACAGCCAGAAGAGTGGCTTCTCCACCCTGTCTATCAGCAGGACCCATCATCCCCAGCCAGCCTTCATAGGCTGAGCACCTCTGCGGGAGTCCTCCCGCCCATTGCAGCACCAGGACAGTCCCTGTCCCAAGGGGGACCCCCACCAGGTCCTCACCAAGCAGCTTCTGCCAGTAGGAACCCATCGCTCAGCTGCCATGCTGGGCCCCATGGCAGTGGGAGGGGAGGCTGCTGTCATGGGGGAAGGAGGGTTCCCTTATGGCTGCCCCCAGCACCCCCCTTTTGGCCCTGACAGTTCCACCCCCATTGCCCCCCCCCATCAGCCAGGTGGGAGCCCAGAGGGCTCGGCCCCTCAGCCAAGGAAGGGGCAGCCCTCGCCTCCCCCCTCAGCTGTGATTTTCCAGGAAGTCATTCTGATTCTGGTGGGGAAAGGAAGGCCATCTGTTCTCCCTCTCAAGGACTGGGGGGCGGGGGGGCAGGGCAGGGGCCACCTCTCAATCCATCACCTGCAGCCAGAGGGGGGAGAGGGACATATGGGGGGGGCACCTGCGGAGCTTCCTCCTCAAATCTTCTGCCTCTGCTGTAGCTCAAGGGCTCTGTGAGGGGAGACTGATGCCCTGGTCTCTTGGGGGGGGGGCAGGCTTGGGCCAGGCAGCTCCTGATGGCTGAACTCCTGGGGGAGGCTCAGCTGCTGGATGGGTGGGGGAGGGGGACTCACCTCTGCTACCCCCAAGACTCCAAGCATGAATTCTCCATTTGCATTCATTTTCGGCTACCCCCCACCCCCCCCCTTCAGAGTCAGGGAGGCCCAGGGGTGCTGCCAGCATCTGAGGGATGCTGGGGGGGGGGCAATTGGGATAGATGAGGAGGGGCTTGGCTTAGTGCAGGGGTCTTCAAACTTGGCCCTTTTATGACTTGTGGACTTCAACTCCCAGAATTCCTCAGCCTGGCTGAGGAATTCTGGGAGTTGAAGTCCACAAGTCATAAAAGGACCAAGTTTGAAGACCCCTGGCTTAGTGCCTTTCCCGCTGTTTTTCCCCCCAGCGGACCTTTGCCTGGTCCTCCCATCTGGAAGTGCCTGCAAGTGCCCCCCCCAGAGGAGGGCGGAGGGGCAGTGGCTCTTGCTCTCCAGCCAGGGGCAGTTTCAAGGGGGGGGGGTGTCCTGGCATTTGGTGCTGTCCTATTTTCTCCCCAGGGCCTGCAAGTGACCTGGTGAGAGAGGAGAGAGTGCCCATAACGCCATTTGGGCCCTGGAGAGCCAAGGGCGCCCCCTAGTGGGAAGCAGAGAAGCGCTGCTGCTGTTGCTTGGAGCAGCGGCTGTGGCAGGGCAAAGATGGGGAGGGTCCTCCGTGGCCGATGCCCAACTGACTGTGGCAGAGAAAAAAGATCCGGGCTGCCCCTTCAGCTTCCAGAGGACGGAGCTGCAGTGGTAAATTTGGATCCAAGCAGATTATTAGGAAAAAGCCCTCCCTAATAATTGCTCAAGAGAGCTTTGACCCCCAAGAGGAGGGGGGTGCCTCCTCACTGGGTAAGTTCAAGGGGAGGCTGGGCAGCCACCTGTCCA
>NW_015388700.1:277919-279885 GCF_001527695.2 Protobothrops mucrosquamatus
GCCGCCCCGCCCAGCTGCTCCCTGAGGGATCCCGTCTGTCCCTGTGCTCGGGCAAAGGCAGGGCCCCCCAACCTCCCACCCAAACACTAACACAACCGCTTGTACCACATTTGCATATTTGGATAATAAAAAATTATGGCTGTTCAAAGGCTGATAATTAATTGCCTTGCACCTCTGTCCCTCTCCTCTCCCCAGCCCCGTTCCTGCTGAATCAGCAGACAAGACCTCTCTCTCTCTCTCACTCACACACACACACACACACACACCCACCCAGAGTCAGCCTGTGCAGGGCAGCAAATGCAGCTGCTTAAGTGCCTGTTGCAGCCACAGGCGCTGGGAGACAAAGTCAGCAAGTGGACACAGGGATGCCTGGACCTCGGGTGGCGAGGCTTGGCCTGAGGGCCCATTCCACCGAGGGCACCCTCTGGGCCGGCCATGCCATGGAAGCCAGTGAAGGTCTGTGTGAGGCCCTCCCTGTCTGGAGGCCGGATGGTGCCGGAAACAAGCCGCCAGTGAGGAGGGGCAGATGCCACCTTCCTGGCCAGTGCAGAGCATCTGGAGGCATCCGACTGCTGGCACCCCAGTCCTGCCAGGTGCCCGATCCTGGGCAAAGATCTGTTGCTCCTCTGGGGGGGGTGAGCAGGGAGCTTTCCTCCCCAGGGTAAGGGGATTCCTCCAGGCCTTGAGCTGAGCCCCTTCCCCATCTCTTTCCAGGGTGAGGTCTCTGAAGAAGGACCAGGGTTCTCTGCCCCCACCCTTGCCTGGGATGGCTTCAGCCATTGTCGATCCCTACCGCCTCCCAGCAGGGGTTGCATGCCTGCCTCGCCCCCTCCCCAATGCAGAGCTTCTCCATCAAGTCACCAGTGGAAGAACCCACCCCCCACGCCCCCCTTCCGCCATTTTGAGACGGAGATGCACGTCCTGTTGGGACTTTACGCAGGCATAGCCGTCTCTGGGGAGCAGCCCCCCCCGCGGGCTTTCCCTCCGCGCCCCATGGGGAGTGCAGCCCCCGAGGGAGGGCTGGGAGCGGGGGGGGGCACCCACAGCCTGCCCTGGAGGCATCTCTCTCTCCCAGAGGCGGGGCGGTCCAGGGCCCTCCGCTCCCAGAGACCACCCAATTGACCAGAAGCGCTGGGAGGGAGGGGGGGCTTTCCTCCCGCTGGACGGCCAGGCGGCCCTCCCAATGCAGAGAGCCCCGCGCCCTCCCAGCCCATTTGGCTGCGGCTCTGCCTTGGTTTAATTGGACGCTTTTCGTGGTGAGTCATTTCGGCCGTTTCAGTCTCAAATCCGGAGCGTAGCAATGGTTGATACAAGGGGCAAAACAGCGGCGGCCTCCCCCGGCCGTCCCACGCCCCCCCCGGCGAAGCCAAGTTCTCTCCAGCCGCGGCTCCGAGCGCGTCGAGGGGGCCGGTTGCCCGCTGCGCTCGGGCCTTTTGCAGTCTCCCTCCCGGAGGGGGGGCGACCTTCTCCGGCTGCCCGGGAGCCCCTCTCCCCCCCTCCGCCCCGCCCCGCCCGGGCTCCGCGCTCCTGCCGCAGCTGCTCTCCCGGGAAGGGGAAGGCGGAGGCGGCCTTAATGGAGACGGATGGGGCGCTTTCTGCGGCGTCAGCAGCCCGGAGTGGCAGCGCGCTGTCTGGCAGCCAGGCCGGCCTCTGCTCGCCACACGCGCCGCCTTGAATTAAAATGGATAATTGTCGCCGTCTCGCCTCCGCCGCGCAGCCGGAGCACAGCCGGAGGAGGCCCGCGGGCGGGCGGGCGGGCGGGGCGGGGCTGCCCGGGCGGAGTTGCCAGTCCGCGCACGGCGCTCGGGCCATTCAAGCCTCCCAGGGCCGCGGGCGGGGGGCGGGGGGCGGGGGCGAGGGAACTCTGGCGGCCAATAAGGAGCAGCGGGGGCACGGAGCCCTCTTCTCATTGGCTAGTTAGCACCCCCCCCGGGAAGAAGGGTAGTGTATTTTGTTAAGCGGGGTG
>NW_015388700.1:280216-284272 GCF_001527695.2 Protobothrops mucrosquamatus
GGGGTGGGGTGGGGGGAAGGCATGGAGAACCTGTTGCTCCCCCCAGCCTCGCAAAGCTGCGGCCGTGGGGGGGGGAAAGGGGGCGGAGGGGCGGCCTGGCTGGCGGCTTATTCTCACCGGCCCGGCATGTCCCCCAGTCCACCCCCCCCCCGAGCATGGGTGCCTGGTTGGCGGGACTCGCTAAGCGTCTCTTCGGGAGGGGCGGCCGCCATCCTGATTACCTGGCTGAGTACTCCCTGCGGAGGGGGCGTCCTTCTGGCCGTCTCCCGCCCCCCCCGCACCTGCTGGGCTTAGCTGAGATTCTAGCCTGGGTCCGGGGGGGGGGATCCAGAGGTCGCCAGCGCTGATGGTGTAAGGGCGGATCCCCTGGCCCTTCGGTCTTTCTCCTATAGGGCAGGTAGATTGGGGGGGGCTAACTTGGGTTGAGTCACCTGCCAGTTTCTCCGCTGCTCCCCCCCTTCTGTCCCCTTGGCTCCCAAAGACGCGCGAGGGGGGGGGAAGAGCAGCCGAGAGCTACGGGACCGAAGTTCCTTTCCGCTCCGAAGGGGGGTATTTTCCATTCTCTGCCCCAAAGCGTTGCCCCAACTAGGGACAGGCTTGAATCCGACCACCCACCTTCCCCCAGTGCTTTGGAGCGGGAGGGGGGGAGAGGAGCTCTGCTCCTTGCTCTCCATCCCACGTGCCTGCGGCCCTCCCCCTCCAGGCCCAGAGAAAAGGAGGCAGCCACGCCAGTGGGGGGGGTCAATGGGCCAGCAGATGGCACCATAGCATGTTGTGTGAATGCTGCTTGAAAGGACCCAGGTCAACCTCCAGCTTTCCTTTACCAGGCAGTGACTGCCAGGATGCTGGACATCCATTGGCAAAGCCTCCCCGACTTAGCATAAAGAGCACGTGCACACAGGTACACACACACACACACACACGTACACACACCGGTGAAGAAGAGACCCCCCCAGAACTCCCTCCTAGGGGAGCAACAACATTGGGGAGGGGCTGCCCCGTGGACCTCCAGGGACCTGACTAGGGTTTGACTGCCTGCCAAGCAAAGGGGCCGAAGGACTCTGTCCCTGCTGCCAGCACTGGGCAGTGGCCGGTCAGACCTGGGAGGGCAGCAGGGCTGGCCTTTGGATGCAGAGGGATTTCGCAGCCCCTGGGCAGGGGTCTCTCTTGGGTGGGGGGGGGGCAGAAGCTCCGCAATGGCGCCAGGCCAGGCCCTGCTGCATTCAGGGCATCTCCCTCCGTCTTTGTCTCTCTCCATCAGCCCAGCTGCCTCCTCTGCGCTGGACGGTGATTGGATCCGGAGGTGCCTCCGTGTCCCTCCTTTTCAGGTACGGAGCCGAGGCGGCTGCAGCTGCAGCTTCCGGACACTGAAGACCCGCAGCGGCTGTGACCGCGGCATCCAAGGAACCCGGGGCCCTGGCTCCCTCCGGCTGCCTGGAAGTGGGGGGCGTTTGGCCAGGCACCCAGCCCTGATCGGCTCCGAAGGCCCAGCCAAGAAGGAGCCTCAATCCTGGGGGACCTTGCCCGGAGGGGAGGGGGGGATGGCAAGCCTGGTGCTGGCCTTCAGAGCCGGGTCTGTTCCCCACGGATCCCAGCTGGGCCGAAGCACCGGAGGATCGAGGCTTCCCCTCCGCACTGCCCACCAGCGCAGCAGGAGCAGCACCATCCGTCCAGGGGCTGCTCTTTCTGCCTGCTGGAGCTGAGCAGCTTTATAGGGAGATTCAGCCCCCCCCCAGTTGGCAGAGCCCCCGGGCGGCTGTTTTGCCCAGCTGTGCAGAGCCCTGAAGGCACCTGAGACTCAGCCAGAGCCCCAAGAGCAGCCACCCCCCCCAATGCTGGCAAAGCCTTGGCTTCTCCCCCCACGGCAATGCCCCCCCTCCCAATCCGCACAAGCAGCTTTCTTGGCAAGATCCCATCCTGGCATTTGCCTGGGCCGTGGCAGCCGAGGCCTCCTTGTTTCATTTCCATCCATTTATGACATCCATAAATTTGTCCAGAAAAAAGAACCTGGAAAATGTGGGCGGTTTGTGCTCCAGATGAATGGAAAGGGAACACTTGTGTGAAGAAACGGGAGTTTGTCCACGTCGTGGCTGTCAAGGGCTGCTTTCCTCGTGTCTGCCACGGCCTCTGGATGGCCGTGGCTGCCTCCTGTTCAGCCCCAGAGCGTCTCTCGCCCCGAGGTCTTCTTTCTGGTCTTCTCCTTCTGCCACAGGAGGTGAATTTGGCTCCTGCCTGCCCCGTGGCTTTCCGTGGGTCTGGCAGGCTTCCGCTTTCATCCCTGCCCAGTTTGGCTTCTGCAAATCTAGAAAAAGAGAGACAAAGTCACGACCCCTGGACCCTCACTGCCTCTCATGGCCACAGGGCTGAGGGGACAAATCCAGGGGGGCTGTTGCTGCATGCAGGGGGGACCCTGCTGGGGGGGAGTCGGTTGGGCCAGCGGCTGCAGTCCTTGTGGTGAAAGAGCAACAGCAGCACAACCTGGGTGCAGCTTTTTATGCAGCCGCTGAAACCAGCAAGACCCTGTTGGGGGCCTTGCTTCCCCCCCTGGGAAGAGAGGAAGAGGAAGAGAAGGGGGGCATCTTCCCTTCTCATGTCCTTGGCAGAGGACGTTTCCTAGGACTGTCCTCACCTCTTTTTGCCATCTCCTTGGTGGTCCAGGGGGGAGTAAACATAGAGGGGCGCATCCTGTACTGACTGTACCTTCTTGGGTGGGCCTTTCCTACCCTGGAAGCAGAAAATGGGGGAATTCAGTGCAGCACAAAACTGGCAAAGGTTTTGGCAGTCGGTTCCTTCCCCCGGAAAGATCTTGGCAGGAGGGAGGCTGGGTCAAACGGAGGAATCCTCGTGCTGGACCAGAGCAGGATGCCACCCAGGCCCAAAGAGGCTGCTTCGGATGGGCGTCCCGAAACTGAAGGGTCCACCGAGGTGGGTGTGGAGCTGGAGGAAAAAAATCTAATGGGGGCAGCCATTGCTTTATTATTGTTTATTTCATTTTTATATCACTACAGTCAGATTGTTGGCAGCGCACTTGTTTATTTTCTGTAGTGATAAAGTTGGTTTGGCTAGGAATCCTCTCTGCAGAGACTGGGGGGGGGGCAAAGGGGGGGTTGGAAGGAAGGGGCTCGCCCAGCACAGCAGATTCCCAGCCGGAGAGACGATGCGAACATGATTGAGCGGAGGAAGCAAACCACGGAGGCCAACAGGGACCCCACCAGCTCCGATGACGAGACGCAAGATTCAATTAAAATACATCCTTTGTGGACCCCGACATTTAAAGGCTCTACAAATTAGCTTTAAAAAGGAATGGAAATTAAGACTTTTTGAAGTCAGAAAGAAAAACCTTCTGAGGATTATGTTAACATGGCCCTCCGACAAGGAGCCAGGCCCTTCTCTCCCGCCTGCTGGATCGCTCCCCTCGTCCCTCCCTTTTGGGGCGTCAGTTTGGCTGTTTGTTCCCCCTGCTGGAGCTGGTGGTGGAGCACGGGGCGCCCTCGGCTTCAGAGCCTCTTCCTGACCCCCAGAGGGGCAGCCTGGATCCTGAGAGGAGACGGGCAGGCAGCCCTCCACGTCTGCTTCCACTCCTGGCCTTTCTGCACCCTGGGCTGAACCTGGTGCAGCGCGGAGCCCCTGAGAGCTCCACCAGTTGGACAGAGCAGGCACGCTCCGGATCCCTTCCCTTAAATGTTGCCCCCTGGGAGACCCTTCCCCAACAGGCCGCTTTTAGCCACCCGGAAGCCCAGAAGGAGCTGTTCCTTTCCTTTCCCCAGGTGCTGGGACAGGGCAGGACAGGGGCCTTGGGAGGGGGGGGGAATTGTGAAGAGTCCCAGGAGGACAGCTGAGGAGCTGGTTTGGTTGTATGATGTGTGGGGATTTACGGCTGTCGGGAGCCACCCAGAGTTGCGTCCTAAGATGGGCAGCCCTGCAGGTCGTTTAAGCAAAGGTGCAGAGCAGGCAGGGTGACAACAGCCCAGGGCTTTGGGGGGTCTCTTGGCATGGGGGAGGGGAGGAATTGCACTTCCCTTTGATCTGTTTCAAGGGACAGTCCGGCCTTTTAGC
>NW_015388701.1:0-1592 GCF_001527695.2 Protobothrops mucrosquamatus
ACCATTGCAGCATCCCCAGGGCCAATGTTTGGATGCTTGGCAACCAGCATGCATTTATGATGGTTACAGCATCCCAAAGTCATGTAATCACCATTTGCAATCTTCCAAGCCAGCTTGTGACAAGCAAAGGGGTCCTCGGATTCTGTTAATGACTGCGTGATTCACTTAACAACTGCAGTGTTAAGTTAGCCCAGGGGTCCTCAAACTTGGCCCTTTTATGATTTGTGGACTCCCAGAATTCCTGAGCCAGCATGAGGGAACTATGGCCCCTTCATGACTTGTGGACTTCAAATCCCAGAATTCCTCAGCCAGCATGAGGGAACTATGGCCCCTTCATGACTTGTGGACTTCAACTCCCAGAATTCCTCAGCCAGCGTGCCTGGCTGAGGAATTCTGGGAGTTGAAGTCCACAAGTCATAACAGGGCGGAGTTTGAAGACCCCTGAGTTAGCCTCTTTATCACTTCTATGAACTTATCAGGATGTACGTATTTTATAAATAATTCTAGGTGGTGAACGTACCTAATACACTGTTCTGGCAAAATGTGTTGTATGAAGCGACACAACCCTCCAGCCTATATATCCAGAGTTTTTTAATGCCCCAAACTTAGTTGGAAATCAAGGTTGAATAGTTGGGTTCACTGCATTGTGCAGAAGTTTGTGAGTCTGCTTGGCCCATTGCTCTCTTCAGCAATGTTGGGTTGTCTTCAAAACGTGGCTGCTTCAAGGCTTATCGTGAGGCCCCTGGATGGAAGACATCCCGCTTCGTTTGTTGACTCGACTTGGGCGACATAAACTTTCCCTTGGTTTCTCCTAGCAAACGTTGCTTACAATTTATGACCCGTGAAATGGAGTATTAGCTCAACAAGGGAGTGACCTCTCTAAGTAAACACAATCGATTGCTTCAAACCAAGTGGAGAGGACCCTGAACAACTCTTTAAAAAGTCAAGGAGACAGATAAGCGGCCCCGTCCTTGTAACTTTCCTCTGGAAAATAAAAGGAGTAAAATAACAGTTATTAATTAATTAAATTTGTTTGCCGCCCCAGAGCAGCTTATGATAAATGATAAGGTTTTGATACTCCAAACCAAGAAGGTCAACGATTGCTCTCTCTCTCTCTCTCTCTCTCTCTCTCTCTCTCTCTCTCTCTCTCATTCTCATTCTCATTCTCTCATTCCCTCTTTCTCATTCTGTCTTTATTCTCTCTCTCTCATTTCCTCTTTCTCTCTCTTTATTCTCTCTCTTATTCTCTCTCTATATCTATCTATCTATCTATCTATCTATCTATCTATCTATCTATCTATCTATTCTCATTCTCTCTCATTCCCTCTTTCTCATTCTGTCTTCTCTATCTTTATTGTCTCTCTTTTATTCTCTCTCTCTTATTATTATTATTATTTATTATTATTATTAATTTAATTTATATACCGCCCTTCTCCCGCAGGACTCAGGGCGGTGCACAGCGTATTAAAAACAGTACAAATACAAAGCATAAAAATACAAACCCCTGTAAAACCAGATTAAAAAACCGAATATTAGAAGCTGTGTCTCTATTTAAAATTATTTTTAAAATCACCCTAAATAAAATCCTCCCT
>NW_015388701.1:4646-7302 GCF_001527695.2 Protobothrops mucrosquamatus
CGCCGCGGGGTCCACCAGGGTCCACCAGGCCGTTAAATCCCCATCCACCTGCCATCCGCTCACAGGAGGGATCCGGAAGGTCTAACTCACCGAGTCCACATCTCGGCCGGTTCCACCCCCTTGCGAGGCCCCCATTTCCCGCTGCTGTCTCACGGAGCCGCCCGGAGTCGATCCGCCATCTTCGGGCATGCGCAGTAAAGTCTCTCTCTCTCTCTATCTATCTATCTATAGATAGATAGATAGATAGATAGATAGATATAGATATATAGATATAGATATATAGATATATATAATCTGTCTCTATCTATTTATCTGTCTATCTATCTATCTATCTATCTATCTATCTATCTATCTATCTATCTATCTATCTATCTATCTATCTATCTATCTATCTATCTATCTCTATCTGTCAATCATCCACTCATCTATCAAATTTATATAGCCACCTATCTCACAGAAAGTGTCTCTGGGCAGCGTACAGCAATAAATTAAAAACAGTACCTACCTAAAGACAGTCATTGTTAAAATTTAAAACAGATATCATTGAATTTTTTTTAAAAAAACGGGGATCCATTGTTTCTCAATGCAAAAATGGAGAGAAGCAACCTAGAACTAAGAAGAAACTTCCTGACAGTTAGAACAATTAACCAGTGGAACAACCTGCCTCCAGAAGCGGTGAATGCTCTAACACTGGAAGTTTTTAAGAAGAGACAGCCATTTGTCTGAAATGGTATAGGTTTTCCTGCCTCAGCAGGGGGTTGGACTAGATGACCTCCAAGGTCCCTTCCAACTTTATCATCATCATCATCATCATCATCATCATCATCATCATCATCATCAATCATTATTATTATTATTATTATTATTATTATTATTATTATTATTAGAGACTGTGTGTGTGTTTGTGCCTGGATGCCTATGGCTCCTTAGTGTATTTATCTTATTTGCTAGGCAAATCTGAGCATCATCTAAAAATCTACTTATTTTGGGGGTGCCTGTTCCTCACTTGGCCCAGCAGGTGGCAGCAGCTGGGTGAACACAGGTGGCTTGGCAAGCTAAGCAGGATTGGGTGTGGTTAATGTTTGGATGGGAAAGCACTCGGACAACCTGGGAATTCAGTGTGGACTGAAAAATTGAGAATACTTCCCAGGAGATCAATTCACACAATTACATTCTGTTTTTTTAAAATTCTGTGGCATCGCTTTAAGCCTTTAGAACATTGTTCTTTTCATCTCCAGCTCATTTTCTGGCTACTTTGAGATGACACAGAGAGTCCTAGATTTACAATCTGTCGCTTAGCGACCGTTCTAAGTTACGACAGGGCCCTCAAAAGCTACTTACCATCCTGTTTCAAAGTTAACAACCACTGCAGCACCCCTGTGTGTCATTGGCCATACAACTGACACAAGGACCCGACAGGGTGGGAAGCAGGCCCACGGCCTGCAGGGACCAGAAGAGATGGGAAGCAAAGTTTAGGGCAGGGGTCTTCAAACTTGGCCCTTTTATGAGTTGTGGACTTCAACTCCCAGAATTCCTCAGCCAGGCACGCTGGCTGAGGAATCCTGGGATTGAAGTCTGCAAGTCATGAAGGGGGCATAGTTCCCCCCACACTGGCTGAAGAATTCTGGGAGTTGAAGTCCGCGAGTCATGAAGGGGCCACAGTTCCCCCATGCTGGCTGAGGAATTCTGGGAGTTGAAGTCCGCAAGTCATGAAGGGGCCATAGTTCCTCCATGCTGGCTGAGGAATTCTGGGAGTTGAAGTCCGCAAGTCATGAAGGGGCCATAGTTTCCCCATGCTGGCTGAGGAATTCTGGGAGTTGAAGTCCGCAAGTCATAAAAGGGCCAAGTTTGAAGACCCCTGGTTTAGGGGATGGGGGAGGCCTGGGCAGGCCCAGAGTAGCCTCTGCGCTATGTCTCCCAGGGCATCCCCCACCGTGAGGCACCCTGTGTTCCTCTTAACAACCCACACGTTCATTTAATGACCACATCCGGGAAAACAGGAATGGGGGGGGAGACGTTAGTATGGCGATCACGTGAGCACTTCACTTAATGGACGTCATGACTTTCAACCGTAATGGGCAGGCTCCATTATGGTCGTTAGTCAAGGATACTTGTAAGTATTATTGATTTATGATTCCACTTTTTGAGGTAGAAAATAATGGAAATCCTGACCGTGAGGACAATTAACCAGTGGAACAACCTGCTTCCCGAAGTTGTGAATGCTCCAACACTGGAAGTATTTAAGAAGAGACTGGACAGCCATTTGTCTTGAAATGGTAGAGTTTCTCCTGCTTGAGCAGGGGGTTGGACTAGAAGACCTCCAAGGTCCCTTCCAACTCTGTTATTCTGTTATTCTGGAAGCAATTAAGGAATAAAGTAGCCAACTTTCAGAAAAAAAATGGAGAAAAACCACATTTGTGTCCCTGGGGTTGCCAAGAAAACGACATGGCTGAGTGGAGGAGGACAGAAGACTCCAGCTTGACTCAAAAGAAATTTAATCTTATCTTTATGACCCCAGAGTTTGTACTTGAGCGACTCCCGCAGAATAAACAAATACAGCAAAAGAAAAATCATTTCCTGCTAGAGAAAAAAAAAACCTGGCTGAAATACAGTCTGTGGTGGGTGGAAAAGGAATTCTCTTTTCCAAGCATCTGGG
>NW_015388701.1:10071-23008 GCF_001527695.2 Protobothrops mucrosquamatus
TCCCTAGGTCAGGCCCGCTTGCTGGAAAAGCCATGTCTTGAGGGCGCGGCGGAAAGTAAGGAGATCCGGAATCATCCGGATCTCGGGGGGGAGTTCGTTCCAGAGGGTGGGGGCACCCACAGAGAAGGCCCTCCCCCTGGGGGTCGCCAGCCTACATTGCTTGGCCGACGGCACCCTGAGGAGGCCCGCTCTGTGGGAGTGTACCGGTCTGTGGGAGGGAATCTGTGGCAGAAGGCGGTCTCAGAGGTAACCAGGTCCAATGCCATGGAGCGCTTTAAAGGTGGTAACTAACACCTTAAAGCGCACCCGGAAGACCACTGGTAACCAGTGCAGAATGGAATAGAATAGAATAGAATAGAATAACAGAGTTGGAAGGGACCTTGGAGGTCTTCTAGTCCAACCCACTGCTTAGGCAGAAAACCCTATACCATTTCAGACAAATGGCACTTCTTAAAAACTTCCAGTGTTGGAGCATTCACCGCTTCTGGCAGCAAGTTGTTCCACTGATTAATTGTTCTCACTGTTAGGAAATTCCTCCTTAATTTCAGGTTGCTTCTCTCCTTGATTAGTTTCCATCCGTTGCTTCTTGTCCTGCCTTCAGGGGCTTTGGAGAATAGCTTGACTCCCTCTTCTTTGGGGCAGCCCCTGAGATACTGGAAGACTGCTATCCTGTCACACACCCCCCCATCTGTTTCTTTTTCAGACATGCCTACTCCCCTTAGCAATTCATCCTACAATTTAGGATGACCCCTGATCTTTGTGGCTCTGCTCTACATGCTTGGCTCAAGTTTGCAGGAAGCCCTTTTGAAGGGCTGAATTAGCAAGAGAAGGAAATTTTCGATGACTCACTGCTTTTTGACTGCATCTGGAGAGGTTTGGTAGCCTTCAGTGTCATACTGAAAAGTGGGCTTTCACAACATCCTCTCCCAAATGGGGTGCTGGAGATTTTCCAGACGAGGGGGAAAAAAAATTAGCAATAACTTGAGATTCTGCACGGTTGGTCTCCCAAAGCAGATGTTCTCCGTTCTTGCCAATGCAGACCATGATTTGCAAAGAGAAGAACAAAATTAGGGTGGGTTTTTTTTGTGGTTTTTTTTGCCCTGCAACCTTTCTGGAAAATGATTTATGACAGGACAAGAGGCCACTTGGTGTTGGACAGAAAAGACATTGTTCTCCAGTGCGTCATCGGTCACCAAATTGCAGAACTGCATTCATTTTTGTTCTCCACACACCCGTTCGGCTTTCCTGTATATGTGATAAATAAATTATTCCCTTCCCCCCCCCCCACTGATACAACGATAGAAATTTAGAGGAAGTGGATTTAGCCCAGGGGAGTCTTCAAACCTGGCCCCTTTGATGACTTGTGGACTTCAGCTCCAGGCACAGGGGCCTGGCTGAGGAATTCTGGGAGTTGAAGTCCACAAGTCATCAAAGGGCCAAGTTTGAAGACCCCCTGATTTAGCCCATGAAGATGGTTTTAAAGGGAGGAGGGTCTCTGCTAAGGAGAGGGAGCCTGTTTTTGCAGTGTGCTGAGTCTGGGAAAGAAATGAAAGTCAAAAAAGCTAACGCAATCCTAGGCTGCATCAACAGAGGGATAGAATCAAGATCACGTGAAGGGTTAATACCACTTTACAAGGCCTTGGTAAGGCCACACTTGGAATACGGCACCCAGTTTTGGTCACCACGATGTATAATAGATGTTGAGACTTTAGAAAGAGTACAGAGAAGAGCAACAAAGACGATTAGGGGACTGGAGGCTAAAACATACGAAGAACGGCTGCAGGAATTGGATATGTCCAGTTTAATAAAAAGAAAGACGAGGGCTGACATGATATCAAGGTTCCAATATTTGAAGGCTGCCAGAGAGATGAGGGGGGTCAACCTATTCTCCAAGGCACCTGAGGGCAGGACACGAAGCAACAGATGGNGGACCACATTATTGACCCAGTTGAATTGATTGTTGGAAGAGGACCACATTATTGACCCAGTTGAGTTGGTTGTTGGAAGAGGACCACATTATTGACCCAGCTGAATTGATTGTTGGAAGAGGACCACATTATTGACCCAGTTGAGTTGGTTGTTGGAATGGGACTATATTATTGACCCAGTTGAGTTGGTTGTTGGAACGGGACCATGTCATTGACCCAGTTGAGTTGGTTGTTGGAAAGGGACCATGTCATTGACCTAGTTGTGTTGGTTCTTGGAATGGGACCATGTCATTGACCCAGTTGAGTTGGTTTTTGGAACTGGACCACATCCTTGACTCAGTTAATTTTTTTGTGGGAACAGGGCCACAGTCCAGTCTACTTTGCATGGTTGCTGTTGGGAGGGAGTGTTCAAATTGGAGGAGAGAGGGCTTTTATGTTTCCGTAAGCTAGACCAAAGCCGCGGCACAAACTTCTAGCCATCAAATAAATCCGTAATGCTTCCTTCCCAGAGTCACACACCGAAGATGAAGATTGGGACCAAAATGACCTAAGGCGGTCTTGAACTTCCGCATCCACCTTCTCCCACGCCCACCTCCTGCTTGGCTTCAGTGAGTAACCTGTTTTGCCTCTCTCCCTGCAGGACATCTGTGAGGACCCCCACCTCTTTGTGGATGGGATCAGCTCCCATGACTTACACCAAGGGCAGGTGGGCAACTGCTGGTTCGTGGCCGCCTGCTCAGCGTTGGCGTCCAGAGAGGCTCTGTGGCAGAAGGTAACCATTTTGGAAATTGTCGAAAAAAAGCTTTGGCATAGGTTTGCCACCACGGGTATAGGGTTACGTGCCTGAGAAGGGGGTTGGACTTGATGACCTCCAAGGTCCCTTCCAATTTTATTATTATTATTATTATTATTATTAATTTTCCTAATATTCCTTCCTCCTCCTCCTCTTTTCCCCACAACCACAACCCTGTGAGGTAGGTTGGGCTGAGAGAGAGAGGGACTGGCTTAGAATCAATGAGATGCAAACAAACGAACAAAAAAAAAACCCCAGGCATATTTTATTCCAGGATGCACGTTCTCTCATACTCCATAGATTTGCAAGCAATTTCTTCTCCCCACGGGATGTAATCTTGTGCTCCTTTTCTGATTGGAAAACCTGTTGGGAAAAAAAAAAGATGGGATATTGATAAATGGTTGCGTTGCAGAGTACTTTGCAAGTCATTTGAGGAAAATACACAGGAGACAAAATTCGCTTTATTTTCTTCCTTACCTGAAGGGATGTGCTGCCCTCTAGTGGAGGCTGTGTGAAATTTTTCTTCTGCAAAATGATACTTTGTGGTTTTTGTTTTTTTTATAATATTTTATTGATTTTTCTCATATTACAGTTGAATATTTAAAAAGCAAGCTGATGACTGGGTTGATTAATAGTTCAATAGCGTGCATAAGTCTGTAGTATAAATCTCATGTTGCAACATCAAATATTTCCTCTCTTTTTCCATTAATATCTGCTATCTCATATTGGGCTAGACCAGGGGTAGGCAACCTCGGCTCTTTTATGACTCGTGGACTTCAACTCCCAGAATTCCTGAGCCAGCCATGCTGAGGGGAAAGGGAGAGGTTTCCAAGCTGAGCCATGCTGGCTCAGGAATTCTGGGAGTTGAAGTCCACAAGTCATAAAGAGGCCATGGTTCCCCCATGCTGGCTGAGGAATTCTGGGAGTTGAAGTCCCCAAGTCATGAAGGAGCCATAGTTCCCTCATGCTGGCTGAGGAATTCTGGGAGTTGAAGTCCCCGAGTCATGAAGGAGCCATAGTTCCCTCATGCTGGCTGAGGAATTCTGGGAGTTGAAGTCCACGAGTCATGAAGGAGCCATAGTTCCCCCATGCTGGCTCAGGAATTCTGGGAGTTGAAATCCACGAGTCATGAAGGGTCATAGTTCCCCCATGCTGGCTCAGGAATTCTGGGAGTTGAAGTCCCTGAGTCATAAAGGGGGCCATAGTTCCCCCATGCTGGCTCATTAATTCTGGGAGTTGAAGTCCACAAGTCATGAAGGGTCATAGTTCCCCCATGCTGGCTCAGGAATTCTGGGAGTTGAAGTCCATGAGTCATGAAGGGGCCATAGTTCCCCCATGCTGGCTCAGGAATTCTGGGAGTCGACGTCCATGAGTCATGAAGGGGCCAAAGTTCCCCACATGTTGGCTCAGGAATTCTGGGAGTTGAAGTCCACGAGTCATAAAAGAGCCAAGGTTGCCTACCCCTGGGCTAGTATAATTCTTATTATCAACTAAATAAAAACATCTTTGTTACAGTTATCAATAATTTGTAGTTCTAAATACACTGATGTACAAGTAGCCCTCAACTTATGACCCACAATTTACGAAAGGAAGACAGTTGCTAAGTGAGCTTTGCTCTATTTTATGACCTTTTTTGCCGCGCCGGTTAAGTGAACCACTCCAGTTGTTAAGTCAGTAACACAGTTGTGAAGTGAATCTGGCTTCCCTACGGATTTTGCCTGTCAGAAGGTCGCAAAAGGGGATCACGTGACCCTGGGACGCTGCGACCGTCATAAAGGTGAGTCAGTTACCAAGCGTCCGAATTTTGATCACGTGACCGCGGGGACGCTGCGACGGTCCTAAGTGTGAAAAACGGTCATAAGTGCCATCGTAACTTTGAACGGTCACTAAACGAACGGCTGTACGTTGTTCTTGTGGGGAGGGGGGAACAAGGAGGAGGGAAGAAGTGTTGGATATATTCACTGCCTTGAGTTCTTTGTAAAAAGAACCAAGGCTGGATACAAATTAAAAAATAAATTATTAATTCATAGCCACGGGGCGCTGCAGCCAATCATAAAATGAGGACTGGGTGCCAAGCGCCCAAAATGCAATCACGTGATCGTTGGGGTGCTCGCGTTGGGGGTGTCTAGGTGTGCGTTTGTGTGTGCGTAGCAGTTGTGAGTTCCAGAATGGATCGTAAAATTGGGGGTGGGTGAGGGTTGAAGACTATTGTAACCTAGAATGTTCATGACGTGGCCAGTCGTAAGTCAAGGACTGTCTGTATCTTGCTTCAGACCCCCCTTCTTCTACGTCAGACGTGTCAAACCCAAGGCCCAGGAGCCGGATGCGGCCCGCGACGTGGTTTCATGTGGCCCCCGAAGCCATCCTGGAAACAGTGAGGGAAAGGCCCCCGCTGCCGTGGCCCTGGCCCAGACCGGCCGGGAGCCAATGTACAATTTTGGGGTGGCCATCTATGCTGAAATGCATTCAGTCTTAGCTCCACAAGGCCGTCCGGAAACAGCGAGGGACCGGCCCCTGCCGCATCGCCCCCGCCCCCTGGGTGCATGCTGGGGAGGGGTCACCCTTTGTGAGGAATGGAGAAATGGACCATGCCTTGGCGCTTGCCCCGGTCCCACCCCCTTCTGCCAGAGACCCCCAGATCTGCCCCACTCCTGCCCAGGCCCCCACAGGCACCCTTGACGCCAACGATGTAGAGCTGGCCATGCCCACCCAGTAGGCCACACCCACTTCATCCACGCCCACCCAGTAGGCCGCACCCACCCTGGCCACATACCCCTGCCCCCCCCCGAGGGCAACCGCAATGCTGATGCGGCCCTCAATGAAATTGAGTTTGACACCCCTGCTCTACGTCCTCACAGCCTCCCCGTTTGGTCCTGGGGGATCTTATTCAAGCAGAGGAAGAAGCTCCCCGGCGTCTTATTATTTGACATCTTCCTTCTTCCTCTCTGGACTCCCAAATCTCTTCTGGCTTGTTTGCTCAAGGCGGATTTTTCCATCGTGGCCTTTTGAGCTGAAGGGGAGAAAAAGCACTCGGCTTCTTCCTGGTGCTCGTCGCCCTGAAGGGAGAAGCTTCCAGGGCCTTTATGAAGGTGGATGTTTTGGAAATGGATTGTTGGAACAGGTGGACCTCGACTTACGACAGTTCGTTTAGTGGCCATTCAAGGTTACACTGAGCAGGGGGTTGGACTAGAAGACCTCCAAGGTCCCTTCCAAGTCTGCTATTCTGTTCTATTTCTATTCTATTCTTTCTATTCTATTTTCTATTTTCTATTCTCAATAAAGATTCTATTCTATTCTATTTTCTATTCTATTCTATTCTTCTATTTTCTAATTTCTATTTTCTATTTTCTATTCTATTCTCAATAAAGATTCTATTCTATTCTCTTTTCTAGTCTATTCTCTATTCTATTTTCTAATTTCTATTTTCTATTCTATTTTATTTTATTTTCTATTTTCTATTCTATTCTCAATAAAGATTCTATTCTATTCTATACTATTTTCTATTCTATTCTATTTTATTTTCTATTCTATTCTACTCTATTCTATTTTCTATTCCCATCACCATCTTCATCTATTCTATTCTATTCTATTCTGTTCTAGTCTATTTTCTATTTTCTATTGTATTCTATTCTCAATAAAAATTCTATTCTATTCTATTTTCTATTCTATTTTCTGTTCTATTCTATTTTCTATTCTATTCTATTCTCTATTCTATTCTTTTCTAATTTCTATTCTATTCTTCTTCTATTTTCTATTTTCTATTCTACTCTAGTCTATTCTATTTTCTGTTCCCATCACCATCCTCATCTATTCTATTCTGTTCTATTCTATTCTATTCTATTTTCTATTTTCTTTTCTATTTTCTATTCTATTCTATTCTCAATAAAGATTCTATTCTATTCTATTCTATTTTCTGTTCTATTCTATTCTATTTTCTATTCTATTCTCTATTCTATTCTTCTATTTTCTATTCTGTTCTATTCTACTCTGTTCCATTCCGTTCCATTCCATGACCATTTTTCACACTTACAATCCTCGCAGCACGGTCACCTGATCCAAATTCGGACCCTTGGCAATTGACTTTATGACAGGGTGTCCGTGTCACGGGATCCCCTTTTGTGACCTTCTCACAGGCAAAATCAATGGGGGAACCAGATTTATTTAACAACTGTGGGGAGAACAGTTGTAAAATGGGGCAAAGCTCCCTGAACAACTGTCTCGCTTAGCAACAGAAATTCTAGGCTCAATTGTGGTCCTACGTTGAGGACTTCTGTATTTCGAGAAACTGGTACTATTGGTTGAAATGGAGAGAGAGGCTGTCGACTTGTTATTATCGCCGGACCTGACGCAAATCAGAGGCCATCTTCGTTGTAAATTCGTTGTAAATTTTTGGTCCCTTTTAATTGGTTTCCCCGTTTTCCCTTTTATGTTAGTTTGGATTTTAATGTTGGACTTTGACATTTAATCAAGATATATAAAGAGGGAAAAAAGAGGTGGGAATTCTTACACCAATTCTTATCTGAAGTCTCTGTACAGCCCTGAATAACATCAGCTGAACAAGCACTAAAAAAAGTCTAACTATGTCTTCAAAGTTGCTGAGATTGAGAAATACTGCTTTAATGCACAGGTAGTCCTTGATTTATGACCACAGTTGATTCCAACATTCTGTTGCTGAGCACTTCTGTGGTTAGGTGAGTTTTGCCCCATTTTATGACCTTGCTCGCCACAGTTGTTAAGTGAATCACTGCGATTGCTAAGTTAATAACACAATTATTCACCTAATGGCTTTCCCCACTGACTTTGTCTGGAGTTGCAAATGTGAAAGCACCACCTGGCACGCTGCAACCACAATTGTACGTGGGGGGGGGGGACTGGCTGCAAGTCGCTTTTTTCAGTGCTGTTGTAATTTCAAACGGTCACTAAACGAACGGTTGCAAATTGAGGAACACCCTATGGTCAAAACGGTCATAAATAATCAAATTCCAGAGCTTCTGCGTTTCCTAAATATATCAGGGAAGGTTGACTAGATGCCACCAACTTGCCCACGGACTAGCTTGTCCGGCCACATCCATTGTGTGCAATTGCAACTTAGAAGGAGTTGTTGTGCTGCTACAGCTGTGTTGTCATCCTCCGTTGCCAGAGGATCTCCAGAGAACCTCTTAATGAATGAAATTCGGAAGGTGGCACACCGAGGGATTTTCATCTTTCCATGATCGTATTCGCCAAGGGCTGTCTCACGTGCCCTCCATTCATGAGATGATAATAATAATAAAGTTGGAAGGGATCTTGGAGGTCTTCTAGTCCAACCCCCTGCTCAGGCAGGAAACCCTATACCGTTTCAGACAAATGGCTGTCCAGTCTCTTCTTAAAAAATTCTTAAGTGTGATTGTGTGTTTGGGTATGTTAGCAACATCCTTCAGTATCTGCCACCACTTCTGTGGTGTTAGAGCATTCGCAGCTTCTGGAGGCAGGTAGTTCCACTGGTTAATTGTTCTCACTGTCAGGAAGTTTCTCCTTAGTTCCAGGTTGCTTCTCTCCTTGACGAGTTTCTATCAGTTGCTTCTTAATAATAATAATAAAGTTGGAAGGGACCTTGGAGGTCATCTAGTCCAACCCCCTGCTCAGGCAGGAAACCCTGTACCATTTCAGACAAATGGCTGTCCAGTCTCTTCTTAAAAACCTCCAGTGTTGGAGCACCCACAACTTCTGGAGGCAGGTTGTTCCACTGGTTAATGGTTCTCACTGTCAGGAAGTTTCTCCTTAGTTCTAGGTTGCTTCTCTCCTTGATTAGTTCCCATCCGTTGCTTCTTGTCCTGCCTTCAGGTGCTTTGGAGAATAGCTTGACTCCCTCTTCTTTGGGGCAGCCCCTCAGATACTAGAACATTGGCTATCATGTCCCCCCTCGTCCTTCTCTTCATTAAACTAGACATACCCAATCCCAGCAACCATTCCTTGTGTGTTTTAGCCTCCAGTCCAATCCTGACCCCCATTTATTTGGCAAACCGAAAGCGGTTTTTTTGCCAGCCACCGGTCAAATCCCTGGGTGGAATTGCGAGTGCTTTTTTTTCTATAAACCCTTTTTAAATCCTGCAATAGTCTGGAACCAGAATCATTTGGCAGGCGGCCTGGGTTCAGTCACCACTAAGAAAAATATTTGCAATTACCTTTCTAAAAAGCTTTCTTCTTCTTCTTTCTCTCGCCCTTTGACAACAGGGCTGGTTGGGAAGTATGGGAGTTGAATTTTAGCCAATCTTGAGAGTGCCAGCTCGCTTGGATGGCTCTTCCAAGTATCTTCTTTTGCCATTCAGACACAACCACCTTTTTCTCCATCCCTGGATGGTTTGCAACACAGTCCTAGCTTACATTAACAGAGGGATAGAATCAAGATCAGGTGAAGTATTAATACCACTTTACAATGCCTTGGTAAGGCCACACTTGGAATCCTGCACCCAGTTTTGGTCGCCACGATGTAAAAAAGATGTTGAGACTCTAGAAAGAGTACAGAGAAGAGCAACAAAGATGATTAGGGGACTGGAGGCTAAAGCATATAAGGAACGGTTGCTGGAATTGGGTATGTCTAGTTTAATGAAGAGAAGGACGAGGGGGGACATGATAGCAGTGTTCCAGTATCTCAGGGGCTGCCCCAAAGAAGAGGGAGTCAAGCTATTCTCCAAAGCGCCTGAAGGCAGGACAAGAAGCAATGGGTGGAAACTGATCAAGGAGAGAAGCAACCTAGAACTAAGGAGAAACTTCCTGACAGTTAGAACAATTAACCAGTGGAACAACCTGCCTCCAGAAGCAGTGAATGCTCCAACACTGGAAGTTTTTAAGAGGAGACTGGACAGCCATTTGTCTGAAATGGTGTAGGGTTCCTGCCTGAGCAGGGGGTTGGACTAGAAGACCTCCAAGGTCCCTTCCAACTTTATTATTATTATTATTATTATTATTATTATTATTATTATTATTATTATTATCATCATCATCATCATCATCATCATCATCATCATCATCATCACCATCATCATCAAGGAGAGAAGCAACCTGGAAATAAGGAGAAACTTCCTGACAGTTAGAACAATTAATCAGTGGAACAACCTGCCTCCAGAAGTTGTAGGGGCTTCATCATTGGAGGATTTTAAGAAGAGATTGGACCACCATTTGTCTGGAATGGTATAGGGTCTCCTGCTTGAGCAAGGGGTTGGACTGGAAGATCTCTAAGGTCCCTTCCAACTCAGTTATACTGTTATTCTGAAAGGCTTGCCTCCAGAAGTTGTGGATGCTCCATCCCTGGAGGTTTTTCAAGAAGAGATTGGACAACCATTTGTCTGGGATGGTACGGGGTCTCCTGCCCAAGCAGGGGGTTGGACTAGAGGACCTCCAAGGTCCCTTTCCAGCTCTGTTATTCTGTTAAACCTGTCCCTACTTGGGAACGGTTGTTAAGCCAGGTTGTTAGGGCTGCCGACATCAAGAGACTTAGCCCAGGGGACGATCCTGCCATCGACGAACGGTTTGTCCCTCCCTGGAAAATGAGACACCCAGAGGAAACCCCCTCGGGCACCTTGCTTCCCCGGGCCACGTTGCTTAGCATCACTGGGGTACCAGCAGGTGAGCGAAGACGCAGAAGCAGATTTCCTTCTGCCTGCCAGACACCTCTTGGTCGCTCTCGAAACCGTGCAGAATCTCCCCAAAGAAAGAAGAACGATGAGTTCCGAGGCAGCTGAACTGGAGATGCACTTGGTCCAGGATGCCCAGCTGACCGAGATCATGCGGATCCGCGGGAAGAGCCTCCAGCAGAAGAACGAAAAACCTCAAGACGGCGAGAAGCTCCTCCAGGACCACGAGTTTGTCTTCCGACTGGACTTCTCGCGTCAGCACGGTCTCCGTTTCCTACGCTGGAAAGTGGTCCTGGATCGGCCGGGCCAGGCCACCATCATCGGGACGTCTCAACACTGGACACCGGACTTGACCCACCTCATGCGAAGGCAGCTCTTGGAACCGGTGGGGGTGTTTTGGAAGACGCCGGAGGCGCCCGATGTGATAGAGTGCAACGAAGCCGATGCGCTGGAGTTTGGAGAGAGGTTGGTGGAGCTGGCCAAAATCCGGAAGGCGATGTATTTCCTAATAGCCTTCGCCGACGGTCTTGAGCCGACTCACCTGAAATGCTCCGTGATCTTCAGAATCTGAATCCTGTCCCAGCTCTCCTCGGTGGCTTTTTCTTCCCCTGAAATATTCTTCTTTGCTTCCTTCTGTTTTGGGCTCTGCAGCTCCAGCGGTGACTTAGTTTTGAACCAGATGGGGTGCCCTTTTGAAATGCAGCATTAAGTTCTCCTGGACCTTCCTTGTCCTTGAGCCTCACCTGATGCCGAGGTCAGCTCTAAGGAGGGACTTAAGAAACACCACCTCCCTCACTAGGTTGAGGAATCTGCTGTTTTGGAACTTGGAAAAGGCTTTTTCTTCCAGAAGTTTTTATTTCAAAAAAAAATCGATTTATAGGCCGTTCCATCTCACCGTCGCCTCTCCCAACAGAAACCGAGCTGGCTTGCGCGGAAGGTGTTTTGCGCCCCTCTTTGAAAATTTGGAGCGTTTCCCCTGCACTCAAGGCCTCCAGAAAAAGGGAATCGCCCGGTGGATTGTCTCAGAAGCCTACCTAGCAGGGCTGGATGTGAAGAAAACAGGCACATCTTGATTGCTATTCCTTTGATCCCATTCATTGCAATTATTTGCACGGTTCTCATTGCCTAAATCCAGGCTCCTGGTCATTTAAAACTTCTTTTTTTCTTTCTTTCTTTCAAAGTAAGCCCTAACTTTTCACGGATGCCGAGAAAAACATGGGTTTTTCTGAATCAAAAGCTTCCCTAACTTACTTTGTTTTCTCCAGCGCGATCAACCCACCATCAATTAGAGCATGTCAAGCATGCAAGTATTAAACAAGGGCCCTCTTCCCCCCCCCCCCTTCTTCGTAATTTTGCAAAAAAATAGCACCATTTCCTAAACTGGGAACTGAAGATCAGAGGTAACAGCTTGACGTCCTGGTAGATCAATAGCTGGATTTGGATCTGAACTTCAGGATCTCGGGATCACTTCCATCCCCCTAGCTTGCTTTTCCAGGAAAACAACAAGATTTGCCACCTCCCCAAAGGAGTGCCTTGCTATGCAGGGAATTAAATTCCTTTAAATGAAAAGCAGTGATTTTTTTTTCTTTCTTTGTGCAAATCTGAGGTTTGAAAGAAGCTTTTAAAACTTTTTTCCGCTTGATTGACGGAGTAGAATGAAAAGCTCGACACAACACGTTTGCTGGATTGGAGAAATGTTTTTGCCTGGAGACACCCAAAATTGGCTGGTTTGCTTGAAGCCACTTTGCATACAGAATAGAGAATAACAGAGCTGGAAGGGAGCTTGCAGGTTTTCTAGTCCTAGTAATTACGTGAAGTATTAGTACTGCTTTATAAAGCCTTAGGTAAGACCCCATCTGGAATACTGGATCCAGTTTTGGTCACCCCCATTGCGGAAAAGATGTTGAGACTTTGGGAAAAGCCCAGAGAAGAGCAACCGGGATGATTAAGGGCTTGGAGACTAAAACATACGAAGAACGGTTGCAGGAATTGGGTATGTCTAGTTTCATGAAAAGAAGGACTAGCAATATTCCAGTATCTGAGGGGCTGCCCCAAAGAAGAGGGAGTCAAGCTATTCTCCAAGGCACCTGAAGGCAGGAGAAGAAGCAACGGATGGAAACGAATCAAGGAGAGAAGCAACCTGGAATTAACTTCCTGACAGTGAGGACAATTAACCAGTGGAACAGCTTGCCACCAGAAATTGTGGGTGCTTCATCACTGGAGGTTTTAAAGAAGAGATTGGACAATCATTTGTCCGGAATGGCATAGAGTCTCCTGCTTGAGCAGGGGGTTGGACTAGAAGACCTCTAAGGTCCCTTCCAGCTCTATTCTGATTGATTGATTGATTGATAGTTCAACCCCCTAGGAGATAATGTTCTTTTTGTTGTTGTTGTTTTGCCCCTCTGAGCTTGTCCAAGTGCTCAAGACTTTTGATAACTCTTCCTTCTCACCCAAGCTTTGGGGAGCCCTTCCAGATGGAGGATCATGAAGTGGAACTGAATGCTGGAATCCATTGGAGTTATCCAAGGACTTTGTTTGTTGGAGGGCCTTTCTCCTTAGGAGCAAGTTTTGAAGTCCCAGCACATGATGATGTTAGCTCGTTG
>NW_015388701.1:25120-26366 GCF_001527695.2 Protobothrops mucrosquamatus
TGATGTTCCCTAGTTGGGTCATGAAACATCTGCAAGAAAACCACCCAGCTCAGAGAGCACCAAGGACCCCACAGTCCTCCTCCTCCTCCTCCTCCTCCTCCTCTCCACAAACCCATTGCCCTTGTAGCACTGATGATGTTCCCTAGCTGGGTCCTTCCTTCCTTCCTTCCTTCCTTCCTTCCTTCCTTCCTTCCTTCCTTCCTTCCTTCCTTCCTTCTTTCTTCCCTCTTTCTCCCGCCTTCCTTCCTTCCTTCCTTCCTTCCTTCCTTCCTTCCTTCTTCCCTCCCTCTTTCTCCCGCCTGCCTGCCTTCCTTCCTTCCCTCCCTCCTTCCTTCTTTCCTTCCCTTCTCCTTCCTTCCTTCCTTCCTTCCTTCCTTCCTTCCTCCTTTCCTCTTTCCTCCCTTGCTCTTTCCCTCCTTCCCTCCCTTCCTCTTCCCTTTCCTTCCTCCCTCCCTTCCTCTTTCCTTCCCTTCCTCTCTCTCTGCCACCTCCTTCTTACCTTCGCTCTCCTTCCCTTCCTCCCTTTCTCTTCCCTTCCTTCTCTTCCCTCCCTCCCTCCCTCCCTTTCACCCTCCCTCCCTCCCTCCCTCCCTCATTTTGCCAAACCTGACCTGTTAAATGAAAGCAGTCTACTTTTATATTAAGATCCGTGTTGCTAGACCTGAGGGGCTTCTATACATGCTGTTCCAAAAATCCAACTTTTTCAAGATATGAAGCAATGTCTCTCTCAGGAGAAAAGTCAAGCTTGGAAGTGTTGGAGTGGTGGTTTTTTTGGTTTTAGTTTTGTTTTTTGAGGTGTGCAAGCTGCTCTGGCTTTTTTAGAATAAGTTTAGAATACAGTATTAATTGCTGCTTGTAGTGTTTCTCACCCTTTGCTTAAGGGCCTGAAGAGCTGGGGCCAGCATGGGGAATTCTGGGAGTTGAAGTCCACACCTCTTAAAATGGCTGATGTTGAGAAACACCAATTTAGCTCTTTCTGAGTTAGCATTATTTTATATTATGTCAGGGGTCTTCAAACTTGGCCCTCTTATGACTTGTGGACTTCAACTCCCAGAATTCCTCAGCCAGGCACGCTGGCTGAGGAATTCTGGGAGTTGAAGTCCACGCTTCTTAAAATGGCCGATGTTGAGAAACACGGGTCTGGATGCTTTAAAGGAGCAATAATATCAAACTTGTTTGCACTTCATAAACTCGTAGAACCGGACAGAGCCACATAAACTGGTCCAGCTCCTTGACCAAATCAGAT
>NW_015388701.1:32677-34320 GCF_001527695.2 Protobothrops mucrosquamatus
CCCCTTCATGACTGGTGGACTTCAACCCCCAGAATTCCTCAGCCAGCATGGGGGAACTATGGCCCCTTCATGACTTGGGGACTTCAACTCCCAGAATTCCTCAGCCAGCATGGGGAAAGCTTTGGCCCCTTCGTGACTGGTGGACTTCAACTCCCAGAATTCCTGAGCCAACATGGGGGAACTTTGGCCCCTTCATGACTGGTGGACTTCAACTCCCAGAATTCCTGAGCCAGCATGGGGGAACTTTGGCCCCTTCATGACTTGTGGACTTCAACTCCCAGAATTCCTGAGCCAGCATGGGGGAACTATGGCCCCTTCATGACTTGGGGACTTCAACTCCCAAAATTTCTGAGCCTAAGTACGTGCCAGTTGCCAAGCGCCTGAATTTGGACCCCGTGACCAGGGGCGTGGCGCAACGGTCGTAAGAGTGAGGAACGGTCATAAGTTGTTTTTTTTCAGTGAGGTGTAACTTCGAACAGTCATCAAAGGAAAAGTTATCAGTAAAGGACTTGCCTGTATTGGGTTGAATTTTCCAATGGGAAAAAAAAATCTCTTTTCTGATTCCACCTGTTAGACTCTCAGGATGCTACGAAGCCTTGGATGGAGGCAACACGGGCGATGCCTTGGTGGATTTTACTGGCGGGGTCTCGGAGCCCATCGACCTGGTCGAAGGCGGCTACGCCAGTGACGAAGACAAACGGAACCTCCTTTTCGAGAGGGTGTTGAAGGTCCATAACCGAGGAGGCCTCATCAGTTGCTCCATCAAAGTAAGCAGGTCTTCTCAGCACAAAGAGCAAAGAAGAATTTTATTCATCTCTCTGGACTGAGGTTGGGAATTTTGAGGTGGGCTTTAATAATAATAATGCCCAAATGCACAAGTACAGCATAGGTGACACCTTGCTCAATAGCAGTAACTGTGAGAGGGACCTCGGAGTCCTAGTGGACAATCCTTTAAATAGGAGCCAGCCGTGTGCTGCAGCTGCCAAAAAAGCTAACACAGTGCTAGGCTGCATTAACAGAGGGACAGAATCAAGATGACGTGAAGTGTTAATACCACTTTACAAGGCCTTGGTAAGTCCACACTTGGAATACTGCATCCAGTTTTGGTCACCGCGATGTAAAAAAGTTGTTGAGACTTTAGAAAGAGTGCAGAGAAGAGCAACAAAGATGATTAGGGGACTGGAGGCTAAAGCATATAAGGAACGGCTGCTGGAATTGGGTATGTCTAGTTTAACGAAGAAAAGGACCAGGGGGGACATGATAGCAGTCTTCCAGTATCTCAGGGGCTGCCCCAAAGAAGAGGGAGTCAAGCTATTCTCCAAAGCGCCTGAAGGCAGGACAAGAAGCAACGGGTGGAAACTCATCAAGGAGAGAAGCAACCTAGAACTAAGGAGAAACTTCCTGACAGTGAGAACAATTAACCAGTGGAACAATCTGCCTCCAGAAGCTGAGAATGCTCCAACACTGGAAGTTTTTAAGAAGAGACTGGACAGCCATTTGTCCGAAATGGTATAGGGTTTCCTGCCTGAGCAGGGGGTTGGACTAGATGATCTTCAAGGTCCCTTCCAACTTTACTATAATAATAATAATAATAATAATAATAATAATAATAATAATAATAATAATAATAATAATAATAATAA
>NW_015388701.1:37173-38943 GCF_001527695.2 Protobothrops mucrosquamatus
CTAAGGCGAGACTAGAACTCACCGTCTCCTGGTGATTGGCCCAAAGTCACCCAGCTGGCTTTCATGCCTAAGGCGGGACTAGAACTCACCGTCTCCTGGTGATTGGCCCAAAGTCACCCGGCTGGATTTCATGCCTAAGGCGGGACTAGAACTCACCGTCTCCTGGTGATTGGCCCAAAGTCACCCAGCTGGCTTTCATGCCTAAGGCGAGACTAGAACTCACCGTCTCCTGGTGATTGGCCCAAAATCACCCAGCTGGCTTTCATGCCTCAGGCGGGAGTAGAACTCACCGTCTCCTGATAGTTGGCCCAAAGTCACCTTTTTGCCATGATGCTAAGTGAATCACATGATCATTAAACCAATCGGGCTTCCCCAATTGATTTTGCTTGTTAGAAGACAATTGAGAAGATTGCAAATCACAACCATGTAGCCACAATTGTATTGCAACCATTGTCAATGTGAGTCCCTTACAACTTTTCTTATACCGGTTGTTAGTTAGTTAGTTAGTTAGTTAGTTAGTTAGTTAGTTAGTTAGTTAGTTAGTTAGTTAGTTAGTTAGTTAGTTAGTTAGTTAGTTAGTTAGTTAGTTATTAAATTTATATACCGCCCTATCTCCCTTACGGGACTGAACCACTTCAGTTGCTAAGTGAATCATGATCACGAATGGCGACCTTATGATCTTGGGATGCTGCAGCTGTCATAAATACATTCCAGATGCTAAGTGCCTGAATTTTGATCCCTTGATTATTATTATTATCATCTTGGGGATGCTGCAATGGTCGTAAATGTGAGGAACGGTCAGAAGTGACTTTTTTCATCGCCGTTGTTAACTTTGAACAGTTGCCAAACAAATGGCTGTAAGTCGAGGACTAAATACAAAGGCTGGTTCCCAAAATGTAGAATTAATAACCTGTCCCTGAAGGTCCTCTGTGTAAACCCCATTGCAAATCTTATTTTGCTTTCTCCAGCTCGGAGGAATGGCAGAAAGTCAGCAGCGGTGAACGAGAGAAACTAGGGATGACCGTGGAGGATGATGGAGAGTTTTGGTGAGCATGTTGTGCAAATAAAATGAAAGGGGATGATTTGGTGAATCACATCACATTTTGGGTGATATACTAGCAAAGGTTCCCACCATGAATGAAGAGTAAAACGTTTTTCCAATCAAATTCTGCTTCTGCTTGACTTCATGGACACATCCAGGGTGTCCATCCGGAATGACAAATCTAGGAGTGACTTGACAGCAATCTTCCAATACTTGAGGGGTGTCACAGAGAGGAAGGGGTCCACCTCTTCTCCAAAGCCCCAGAATCAGGACAAGAAACAACAGGCCGGAACTAATCAAGGAGAGAAGCAACCTGGAATTAAGGAGAAACTTCCTGACAGTGAGGACAAGTAACCAGTGGAACTGCTTGCCCCCAGAAGTTGTGAGTGCTCTAACGCTGGAGGTTTTTAAGAAGAGACTGGACAACCATTTGTCTGAAATGGTCTAGTGTTTCCTGAAGAGACCTTGAAGTCTTCTAGTCCAACCCCCTGCTTGAGCAGGAGACCTTATTTATTTATTTATTTATTTAATTTATTTATTTAATTTAATTTATATGCCGCCCTTCTCCCAGCGGGACTCAGGGCGGCGCACAACATATTTAAAACAAAAGCATATATACAATCCCCCCCTGTAAAACCGAATTAAACCGAATTTTAAAGTTGTGTCTTCCAAATTCCTTAAAATGAACCCAGTATAAAATCCTCCCTAGGTCAGGTCCGCTTGCTGAA
>NW_015388701.1:39940-43815 GCF_001527695.2 Protobothrops mucrosquamatus
GTGTGTTTTCCTTCTGGGCCCACCGAAGAAGAGAACTGCAGACTTTTCAAAACAGCATCCATTTTGCGTAGCCGAGGAAAGAGGACCAGAAAGAGGACAGAGTAAGAAAAAAGTGAGATGTTCCGGAACTGAGTGTCAGGTTCTCCTCTCCTAGGATGGCCTTTGATGACTTCTGTAGATACTTCACCGACATCATCAAATGCCGCCTGATCAACACATCCTACCTGAGCATCCATAAGACGTGGGAAGAAGCCGTCTTGAAGGGCGCCTGGACGCGGCACGAAGACCCTTTGAAGAACCGCTGTGGAGGCTGCATCAACAACCGGGAGACTTTCCTACAAAACCCCCAGGTAGGCAAGTCAAGAGCAGGGGTCTTCAAACGTGGCCCTTTTTATGACTTGTGGACTTCAACTCCCAGAATTCCTCAGCCAAGCGTGCCTGGCTGAGGAATTCTGGGAGTTGAAGTCCACAAGTCATGAAGGGGCCATAGTTCCCCCATGCTGGCTCAGGAAGTAATAATAATAATAATAATAATAATAATAATAATAATAATAATAATAATAATAATAAAGTTGGAAGGGACCTTGGAGGTCATCGAGTCCAACCCCCTGCTCAGGCAGGAAACCCTATCCCATTTCAGACAAATGGCTGTCCAGTCTCTTCTTAAAAACTTCCAGTGTTGGAGCATTCACCGCTTCTGGAGGCAGGTGGTTCCACTGGTTAATTGTTCTAACTGTCAGGAAGTTTCTCCTTAGTTCTAGGTTGCTTCTCTCCTTGATCAGTTTCCATCCGTTGCTTCTTGTCCTGCCTTCAGGCGCTTTGGAGAATAGCTTGACTCCCTCTTCTTTGGGGCAGCCCCTGAGATACTGGAAGACTGCTATCATGTCCCCCCTCGTCCTTCTCTTCCTTAAACTGGACATATCCAATTCCAGCAACCGTTCCTTATATGTTTTAGCCTCCAGTCCCCTGATCCTCTTTGTTGCTCTTCTCTGCACTCTTTCTAGAGTCTCAACATCTTTTTTACATCGTGGTGACCAAAACTGGATGCCGTATTCCAAGTGTGGCCTTACCAAGGCCTTGTAAAGTGGTATTAACCCTTCACCTGATCCTGATTCTCTCCCTCTGTTAATGCAGCCCAGCACTGTGTTGGCCTTTTTGGCAGCTGCAGCACACGGCTGGCTCCTATTTAGGTGATTGTCCACTAGGACTCCGAGATCCCTCTCACAGTTACTACTATTGAGCAAGGTACCCCCTATACTATACCTGTACATTTGGTTTTTCTTGCCTAAATGTAGAACCTTACTTTTTTCACCATTGAATTTCAAAGGGGCCATGGTTCCCCTATACTGGCTGGGAAATTCTGGGAGTTGAAGTCCACATATCTTAAAAGTTGCTACTGTTGGGAAACACTATAACAGTGTATTTCTATGTTCGTGCAAAGAGATCTCCATTGTAGGTATAACCTGAGATTTTGCTTCTGTTTCTTACCTTGGTTTCTTTTGTGGCTGTATCATCTCGAGTTGCCTTGTTGTGGTTCAACACTATTTGATTGCAGGTTTCATTATTGAGAATTAACCGCTGCTTCACACACAAACCCTGCTCACAGGATTGCATTGGGGGCATTTGTCGTGTCACCGCCATTTGCTATGTTTTTAAATCTTGTCCAGCAGAACGTGGCCCCCCCCCAAAAACCTGTTGGATTCACTTAATGACTGTTTGATTCACTTAACAAACTTGCTTTTCTCTTCTTGGTTTGCTCACCTGGCTCACTTCAGAAGGTCTGATCCTCTCTTTTTCACCCAGTACGTTTTCGATGTGAAGAAACCAGACGACGAAGTGTTGGTTTGCATCCAGCAAAAGCCCAAACGGACCAGCCAGAAGGAAGGGAAAGGAGAAAACCTCGCCATAGGATTTGACATCTTCAAGGTAAGCTGGGCAATCAACTTCTGATTAGATCTTTGGATGTGGCCAGAATGGACCATTCTGATTTAACTGTAGAGCAGTGTTTCGCCTCCTTGGCAATGTGCAGATGGGTGGACTTCAACTCCCACAATTCCTCAGCCAGGAGTTGAAGTCCTCCCATCTTCAAGTCGCTAAGATTGAGAAAGGTTGAGAATTTGGGGAGTGGAAGTCCTCCCATCTTCAAGTCGTCAAGGTTGAGAAAGGTTGAGAATTCTGGGAGTTGAAGTCCTCCCATCTTCAAGTCGCCAAGGTTGAGAAAGATTGAGAATCATGGGAGTGGAAGTCCTCCCATCTTCAAGTCGCCAAGGTTGAGAAAGATTGAGAATCATGGGAGTGGAAATCCTCCCATCTTCAAGTCGCCAAGGTTGAGAAAGATTGAGAATCATGGGAGTGGAAGTCCTCCCATCTTCAAGTCACCAAGGTTGAAGAAGGTTGAGAATTCTGGGAGTTAAAGTCTCCCATCTTCAAGTCGTCAAGGTTGAGAAAGGTTGAGGATTCTGGGAGTTGAAGTCCTCCCATCTTCAAGTCATCAAGGTTGAGAAAGATTGAGGATCATGGGAGTGGAAGTCCTCCCATCTTCAAGTCGCCAAGGTTGAGAAAGATTGAGAATCATGGGAGTGGAAATCCTCCCATCTTCAAGTCACCAAGGTTGAGAAAGATTGAGAATCATGGGAGTGGAAGTCCTCCCATCTTCAAGTCACCAAGGTTGAAGAAGGTTGAGAATTCTGGGAGTTGAAGTCCTCCCATCTTCAAGTCACCAAGGTTGAAGAAGGTTGAGAATTCTGGGAGTTAAAGTCTCCCATCTTCAAGTCGTCAAGGTTGAGAAAGGTTGAGGATTCTGGGAGTTGAAGTCCTCCCATCTTCAAGTCATCAAGGTTGAGAAAGATTGAGAATCATGGGAGTGGAAGTCCTCCCATCTTCAAGTCGTCAAGGTTGAGAAAGTTTGAGAAGGTTGAGAATTCTGGGAGTTGGTCCTCCCATCTTCAAGTCGCCAAGGTTGAGAAAGGTTGAGAAAGGTTGAGAATTCTGGGAGCTGAAGTCTTCCCATCTTCAAGTCGCCAAGGTTGAGGAAGGTTGAGAATTCTGGGAGTTGAAGTCCTCCCGTCTTCAAGTCGCCAAGGTTCAGAAAAGTTGAGAAAGGTTGAGGATTCTGGGAGTTGAAGTCCTCCCATCTTCAAGTCGCCAAGGTTGAGAAAGGTTGAGAAGGTTGAGAATTCTGGGAGTTGAAGTCTTCCCATCTTCAAGTCATCGAGGTTGAGAAAGTTTGAGAAAGGTTGAGAATTCTGGTTGTTGAAGTCCTCCCGTCTTCAAGTCGTCAAGGTTGAGAAACATTGTTGTAGTCCTTCTCCTAATTCCTTCTCTGATTTTTTTTTTTTATTACACCCAGGTGGAACTCAACCGGACGTACCGAATGCACACTTTACAGACCAAAGTTGCCACCTCCATCTACATCAATTCCCGTAGTGTCTTCCTGAGGACGGATCTGAAAGAAGGTCGCTATGTCATCATACCGACCACTTTCGATGCTGGCCATGTGGCCGAATTCCTGCTCAGGCAGTTCACAGACGTGCCTTCTGAGTGCCAGTAAGGACTGGTGGGGGGGCTTCAACCTGTCTTCCCTTCGAAAGAGGCTGGGGGGGGGGAGCAGATCAGGGAAAACAGGGTAGAAATCACCTTTGGAATTCACTGCCTCATTTATTTATTTATTTATTTATATTTATATTTAAACTTCTATGCCGCCCTTCTCCCCAGAGGGACTCAGGGCGGCTCACAGCATGTTAAAAAACAACACAAAAAAACATTTCCCCTATAAAACCAATTAAAAGCAAATATATTAATAGCTGTGTCATATTTAAAATCTTTGAAAATTTTTAAAAATTATTCCCTATTTAAAATTCACCCTAGGTCAGTCC
>NW_015388701.1:46190-83653 GCF_001527695.2 Protobothrops mucrosquamatus
ATCCTCCAGGCCATCCTCCGCCGACCAGAGACGAGGCCAGGGCCGCGTCTCCTGTGTCCTCCGGTCGTCCCCAAAGCCTCCAATGGCCGAAGACAGGTCACCATCTAGGTCTTCTGGGCCATACCAGGCCCTCCACTGAAGAGCCGGGGCTGAAGGAGGACAGGGCTGGAGCTGGAGCTTCCGCCGCTTAGATGAAACCATGATGTTTTGCTACCATCTGGGGAGGCATTTGATCTTCTCTTTGCTTCCCTTCCTTTCCTATCTCTTCCTTTTTTTCCTTCCTTCCCTCCCTCCTTCCCTTCTTCCCTTTTCTCCTTCTCTCCTTTTCTTATCTTCCTTCCCTCCCTTGCTCCCTCCTTCCCACTTCTATTTCTTTCCTTCCCCCTTTTCTGTCCTTCCTCCCTCCCTCCCTCGCTCCCTTCCTTCCCCATTCCCTTCCTCACTCCCTCCTTCCCCCTTCTATTTCTTTCCCCTTTTCCTTCTTTCTTTCTTTCTTTCTTTCTTTCTTTCTTTCTTTCTTTCTTTCTTTCTTTCTTTCTTTCTTTCTTTTTTCTTTCTTTTTCTTTCCTTCCTTCCTTTCTTTCTTCTTTCCTTCCTTCCTTCTTTCCTTCCTTTCCTTACTCTCTCCCTCCCTTCCCCATTCCCTCCCTCGCTCCCTCCTTCCCCTTCTATTTCTTTCCCCTTTTTCTTTCTTTCTTTCTTTCTTTCTTTCTTTCTTTCTTTCTTTCTTTCTTTCTTTCTTTCTTTCTTTCTTTCTTTCTTTCTTTCTTTCTTTCTTTCTCTCTCTCTTTCTGCCTGCCTGCCTGCCTTACCTCATTTCTTCCTTTCTTCCTTTCTTTCTTCCCTCCCTCCCTTCCTTCCTATTTCATACAAAAAATTTTTTATACCTATGTGTGAATATATTCACCTACTTCTATTATTATTTTTTTTGCTAAATTATACAATGAAACCTGGCCAGAAGTAGCTCAGACTGTAGAAACTGGGGTGGGTGGGTGGGTGGGGGGCTGCACGCTGGTCAAAAAAAATCAAGATGATAGGCACAGGTTGTGCCCCATCATCTCAACTTTTTTTTTACCTTCCTGTGGATATTATCCCTAAGAAGATACCACAAAGTTTGAAAAATAATAATAGGGTTTTAGAACATCCGGATTTTCAAAGACCAATATTTAAAATTATGTTGGGAGGGCATCAGGATACGGCTTCATGTATTCCCACAAGTTTGCAGCAGCTGAAATGTATAAATATAATTTATCAATAGCAATCAAGGTATGATTAACGCACGCTCAATATTGGTCAAGGACCTTCACAACATTCACACAACAGAATCAACTACTTCTCCAAATTCACCTAAACCAGGGCTAGGCAACCTTGGCTCTTTTATGACTCGTGGACTGCAACTCCCAGAATTCCTGAGCCAGCCACGCTGAGGGGAAAGGAAGAGGTTTCCAAGCTGAGCCATGCTAGCTGAGGAATTCTGGGAGTTGAAGTCCACCAGTCATGAAGGGGCCATAGTTCCCCATGCTGGCTCAGGAATTCTGGGATTTGAAGTCCACGAGTCATGAAGGGGCCATAGTTTCCCCATGCAGGCTCAGGAATTCTGGGATTTGAAGTCCACGAGTCATGAAGGGGCCATAGTTCCCCCATGTTGGCTCAGGAATTCTGGGAGTTGAAGTCCACGAGTCATGAAGGGGCCAAAGTTCCCCCATGCTGGCTCAGGAATTCTGGGAGTTGAAGTCCACCAGTCATGAAGGGGCCATAGTTCCCCATGCAGGCTCAGGAATTCTGGGATTTGAAGTCCACGAGTCATGAAGGGGCCATAGTTCCCCCATGTTGGCTCAGGAATTCTGGGAGTTGAAGTCCACGAGTCATGAAGGGGCCATAGTTCCCCCATGCTGGCTCAGGAATTCTGGGAGTTGAAGTCCACAAGTCATGAAGGGGCCAAGATTTCCTCCCTCTGACTTAAACTGTCGATGTGCAAACGTAGGTTTGGTTAGAGTTTGGATAAGCTGCTAAAAACCTAACCAGGGTTAAAACTCTGCAGGTTGTACAAATGCAGTCACTAGGTCTTTCCTTGATCTGGTTGCGCATGTTGTGTGAAGCCCACTGTGTAACCCCCTTTGCATTTTGCAGTTTCTTGCCTTGTTTAGCTACACTTCAGAGCAGTTTTTCTTTTTGATTGTGTGCGTGAAGGTTGGCCAGTGTGGCTCCTTGTTTGGAAGAGGTCCTTTTCCTGGTCATCAAAATATCTGATGTCTCTTGGGTTTTTCATCTTCTTTTCCCAGAGAACTGACCTTGGACGAGCCCCCTCACACCTGCTGGAGTGGAATATGTGGCTATCCCCAATTGGTGTCCCAGGTCTATGTCATCTCGGCTTCCGGGCTCAAGAACCAAGGCTCCGAAGAAGGTGCCAATGCTAGTTACAATCCAATCACGATCAAAGAGAAGGGATATCAGGAAACAAGTGTCTTCGTCTAAGTCAGTGTTTCTCAACCTTGGTGACTTGAAGATGGATGGACTTTAACTCCCAGAATTCCTCAGCCAGCTGTGCTGGCTGAGGCAATTCTGGGAGTTGAAGTCCTCCCATCTTCAAGTCACCAAGCTTGAAGAAGGTTGAGGATTCTGGGAGTTGAGGTCCTCCCGTCTTCAACTCACCAAGGTTGAAGAAGGTTGAGGATTCTGGGAGTTGAAGTCCTCCCATCTTCAAGTTACCCAGGTTGAAGAAGGTTGAGGATTCTGGGAGTTCAAGTCCTCCCATCTTTAAGTTGTCAACCCCGAACTACAAATATTCTTTCCTAATGGTGGAATTTCTCCTTCACCTCTATGTTCCTTCTAGTAGTAGAAGAAGCTTGATCCAAGGTCATACAGAGATCTTTGGAGGATTTGGGAAACAATCAAATTTTAAGGAAGGAAGTGTAAGAATCAAGAAGACAGGATAGACTTACTTAAGGGGAACAGGAAACATGGGCTGACAGTTCCTTTTGCTTCCCTCATGCCTCAGGAGTGGATCCCTATGTGATCATCAAGTGCGAAGGGGAGAAAGTCCGATCACCGGTCCTGAAGAACACTCTGACGCCGGAATTTGATGTAAAAGGACTTTTCTACCGCAAGAAACCGGGGCAGCCGGTCATAATTCAGGTAAAGTTGAAAGAGTCACTTTGGCCAGCGAGAGGAGCGACATATAAATAATAATAATAATGATAATGATAATGATAATATTAATAATAATAATAATAATAACAACAGTAACAATAACAATAACAATAACAATAACAATAAGATGATGATGATGATGATGATGATGATGATGATGATAAAAAAGTTGGAAGGGACCTTGGAGGTCATCTAGTCCAACCCCCTGCTCAGGCAGGAAACCCTATACCATTTTGGACAAATGGCTGTCCAGTCTCTTCTTAAAAACTTCCAGTGTTGGTGCATTCACCGCTTCTGGAGGCAGGTTGTTCCACTGGTCAATTGTTCTAACTGTCAGGAAGTTTCTCCTTAGTTCTAGGTTGCTTCTCTCCTTGATGAGTTTCCCTCTGTTGCTTCTTGTCCTGCCTTCAGGAGCTTTGGAGAACAGCTTGACTACCTCTTCTTTGTGGCAACCCCTGAG
The DNA here is from genome assembly GCF_001527695.2 of Protobothrops mucrosquamatus. Taxonomy (NCBI): domain Eukaryota; kingdom Metazoa; phylum Chordata; class Lepidosauria; order Squamata; family Viperidae; genus Protobothrops; species Protobothrops mucrosquamatus. The sequence goes on from NW_015388701.1 coordinate 49,801, forward strand.
ATATTGGAAGACCGATTTAATGTCCCCCCTCATCCTTCTCTTCATTAAACTAGAGTAGACATACCCAATTCCAGCAACCGTTCATTATATGTTTTAGCCTCCAGACCTCTAATCATCTTTGTTGCTCTTCTCTGCCCTCTTTCTAGAGTCTCAACATCTTTTTTACATCGTGGTGACCAAAACTGGATGCAGTATTCCAAGTGTGGCCTTACCAAGGCATTGTAAAGTGGTATTAATACTTCACGTGATCTTGATTCTATTCCTCTGTTAATGCAGCCCCGCACTGTGTTGGCTTTTTTGGCAGATGCAACAAATAGAATAGAATAGAATAGAATAGAATAGAATAGAATAGAATAGAATAGAATAGAATAGAATTAATGAAATGAAATCATAGTCCTAGGCTGCATCAACAGAGGGATAGAATCAAGATCCTGTGAAGTGTTAGTGCTGCTTTATAAAGCCTTAGTAAGGCCACACTTGGAATATTGCATCCAATTTTTGTCACCATATTGTAAAAAAGATGTTGAGACTCTAGAAAGAGTGCAGATGAGAGCAATAAAGATGATTAAGGGACCAGAGGCTAAAACATATAAAGAATGGTTGCAGGAATTGAGTATGTCTAGTTTAATGAAGAGTGACATGATTGCAGTGTGGGAACTGCCACAAAGAAGAGGGGGGTCCACCTCTTCTCCAAAGCACCTGAAGGCAGGACAAGAAGCAACGGATGGAAACTAATCAAGGAGAGAAGCAACCTGGAAATAAGGAGAAATTTCCTAACAGTGAGAACAATTAACCAGTGGAACAACTTGCCTCCAGAAGTTGTAGGTGCTCCATCACTGGAGGTTTTTAAGAAGAGACTTAGCAGCCACTTGTCTTTCCTATTTAATTGCACTTAATAATAGTAAAGTTGGAAGGGACCTTGGAGGTCATCTAGTCCAACCCCCTGCTCAAGCAAGAAACCCTATACCATTTCAGACCAATGTCTGTCCAGTCTCTTCTTAAAAACTTCCAGTGTTGGAGCATTCACCACTTCTGGAGGCAGGCAGTTCCACTGGTTAATTGTTCTCACTGTCAGGAAGTTTCTCCTGAGTTCCAGGTTGCTTCTCTCCTTGGTTAGTTTCCACCCGTTGCTTCTTGTCCTGCCTTCAGGTGCTTTGGAAAATAGCTTGACTACCCTCTTCTTTGGTGCACCTTTCTCTTACTCTACCTCAGGGATGGGGAACTATGGCCCTTTTATGACTTGTGACTTCAACTCCAGTGTTGGAGCATTCACCGCTTCTGGAGGCAGGTTGTTCCTGCAGGGGGTTGGACTAGAAGACCTCCAAGGTCCCTTCCAACGCTGTGACTCTGTTATTTCTTGCCTGATCTTCCTTCCTCTCTCATTCTCCATCCAGATCTGGAACCACAACCTGATCACAGATGAGTTTCTGGGTCAAGTCGCCTTGGCCGGAGACCCCAACGAGCTTCACCCTTTACACATTCTCCACCTCCAAGACAGAGGGAACAAACGGGTTTCGGAACTGCCCGGCGTCCTTAAGGTGCAGTTGCTGAGTAACAACGTTCTCACTAGCATCTGAGACACACGAGGTGGTGGTGGTGGTGGCCTTTTCTGCTCTGCCCCATCTTCCATTATTCCTCTGTGTGTGTCTCTCTTTGTGTGCCTGTCGGTGTCTCCATACTTGTGCATGCCTTCACTTCGGAAACGGGACCAGCCCTTCTTAATTCAGCCTGGGTTTGTTTTTTTCACAATTCGACACAAGAGGTGCCTTTTTTCAAAGAAGCCAAAAAACTTCCAAGCCGACACTCGGGGCAAACACGGCGAGACCGGTTGTTTACACGGAAAGACACAACTCTTCTCCGGCCTGTGAGTCTCCTCTCGGTGTTTGCCAAACGGCACCTTCTTAACCGATGCCACCGTGGGTGTGCCGCCGACATCTCGAGAACAAAGATTGGGAACGAGAGATGGACTGCCGCATCGGAACACCACCATGTGTGATATTTGTGTTGCGCCTCTGCAGGGATTGTGTAATATCTAAAGTTAGGCCTGGAAGTCTCTACAGCTTAGCTTGCCTTTCATGAACCATTCCAGTCCTTAAAATCTCTTCTGTCGTCCCTTTGATTTCAACAGGGTTTCAACAAGAGTTTGATCTTAAACAGGGATTGCTTTCGTGTTCCTGGGTTTTTAAAAGACATTTTTTAAAAATAAATCATGAGGTTGAGTGTTCCAGAAGCTGAATCTCATCTCCAGAATCCGATAGAACAGTGTTTGTCAACCTGTTAAGCCTTGTGGACTTCAACTCCCAGAATTCCCCAGCCAGCCAATTCTGGGAATTGAAGTAAACACGGTTTAAACTACTGAGATGCCATAGATTTATGATTCACCCACAACCAGTAGATCAGGGGTCTTCAAACTTGGCAACTTTAAGACTTGTGGACTTCAACTCCCAGAATTCCTCAGCCAGGCACGCTGGCTGAGGAATTCTGGGAGTTGAAGTCCCCAAGTCATGAAGGGGCCATAGTTCCCCCATGTTGGCTGAGGAATTCTGGGAGTTGAAGTCCCCAAGTCATGAAGGGGCCATAGTTCCCCCATGCTGGCTGAGGAATTCTGGGAGTTGAAGTCCACAAGTCATGAAGGAGCCATAGTTCCCCCATGTTGGCTCAGGAATTCTGGGAGTTGAAGTTCACAAGTCATAAAAGGGCCATAGTTCTCCCCATGCTGGCTGAGGAATTCTGGGAGTTGAAGTCCGTGAATCATGAAGGGGCCATAGTTCCCCTATGCTGGCTGAGGAATTCTGGGAGTTGAAGTCCACAAGTCATGAAGGGGCCATAGTTCCCCCATGTTGGCTCAGGAATTCTGGGAGTTGAACTCCACAATCATGATGGGGCCATAGTTCCTCCATGTTGGCTGAGGAATTCTGGGAGTTGAAGTCCACAAGTCATGATGGGGCCATAGTTCCCCCATGTTGGCTCAGGAATTCTGGGAGTTGAAGTCCACAAGTCATGAAGGGGCCATAGTTCCCTCATGTTGGCTCAGGAATTCTGGGAGTTGAAGTCCACAAGTCATAAAAGTTGCCTAGTTTGAAGACCCCTGCAGTAGATCTTTCCAACTCGCCATAAGTCCTTGAAACAGAGCAGGAAAAAACATATCTAAATAATCATATTGCAATAAGGAACCATTTTTTCCAAATCAGATGTCTTCCCCAAACATTGTGGGGGGGTTACTGTTAAATTCCCACCCCCGTTTGTAAGTCTGTGGTTGCAGAATGGGAAAGTGAAACAATTTGACTTTGTGCCATATTTTTCAGAGTATTTTCCACAGGGGCCAAAGAACATTTTTGAGTGCCATGGAAGCGCCATTGGTTTGTTTTTTTTTATTCTTCCTGTAGAAATTTCCCATGTAAAAGAACAGAAGAGTTTTAAAAAGGGAGCTGAATTTCTGTCAGGGAACAGGCTTTATCCGTAGCAGTGTTCGAGAAGGAATGGGACAATTCGTCCTGGTGCGACTCGCCCCAGTTCTCTTGCTGCAGCTGACTCGCCACGGACAACTTAACACAACACAATTCAAGGCTGTATAACTGTCAGATGCTGGGGAAATCATGAAATTCGGGCGGTTCAAATGAGTATAAAGATTTATTGCAAGCTGGAGCTCTCTACAATAGAGGTCCCCAACCTTTCTGGGTTAGTGGCCCAGAGGGAAAGTGAGGGAGAGGCACTGTTTTACATACACACACACACACACACACACACACACACACACAAACGGCCACGAGAGTCCACAGGCCTCATTTGATCTCCCTATTGACCAGGGGTCTTCAAACTTGTCCCTTTGATGACTTGTGGACTTCAACTCCCAGAATTCCTCAGCCAGCAACGCTGGCTGAGGAATTCTGGGAGTTGAAGTCCACAAGTCTTAAAGTTGCCAAGTTTGAAGATCCCTGCTGTAGAGAAATAACCTTTTACAAGATACCACAACGTTCCAAAGTCCTGTGTTTTGCCAAGAATCAAAAATGTTTCCAGTTATTTTGTTTTATCCTCCTTTAAAAGACCAGTGAATGCTTAATATTGCAGTAAAATTAAAATGGCAGCAATTACGGATCAATAACAAGGATTCGGCCTAGGGCAGTTGTGCTGTTCGTAAAACCGCAACGATTCGCTTGTTTTCCACCATCCTAAGAAACCCACCACCCTCCTGTTACCCTGGGGTTGTTTCAAGTATGGCCCACACTCCTTATTCCGTTTGTGTGTCACATCTTCACAAATAAATCTACCCGTGAAACCATACAGGTAGTTCTCAACTTACAACCACAATTGAGGCCGACACTTTCATTGCTAAGCAAGACACTTGTTGAGTGAGTTTTGCCCCGCTTGACGACCTTTCTTGCCGCATTCGTTAAGCGAATCACTGCAGTTGTTAAGTTGGTAACACGGTTGTTAAGTGAATCTGGCTTCCCCCATTGACTTTGCTTGTCAGAAGGTCGCAAAAGGGGATCACAGGACCCCGGGGACACTGCAACTGTCATAAGTCCCAGTCAGTTGCCAAGCCTCTGAATTTTGATCACGTGACCCTGAGGATGCTGCAACGGTCGTAAGTGTGAAAAACAATCATGTCACTATTTTCCATGCTGTTGTAAGTTTTAATGGTCACTAAACGAACGGTTGTAAGTCGAGAACCACAATTTATCCATAAGGAAATTCTTCTCACCATTTTTTCTGCTCTCGTGTTTCTTTTTCCAAAAACCGGATAGTTACTTAATCTTCTGTTTATTTCACTCTTCTCAAATCATCCCTTTTTAAAATTCCAAATTGTGGATCAAACAACTGGTACCCTCAATGGGAACGTTGCGTCCCTTTTACTGTGCGTTATTGTTACGCACCATTTTATGACATTCATTGAATTCTTCTTTGTAATAGCAACTTTAGGGTAGGTGGACTTCAACTCCCAGCATTCCCAGTCAGCATCCCGGCTGGGGAATGCTGGGAGTTGAAGTTCGTAGATGTCAGCTGCGGAATTACGGGAGTTAAAAGACCACACAACCTAAAAGTGCTAAAATTGAGAAACTCTGCTTTTCAATACATCTGTTTTTGTATCTTTTTTTTTTTGTGCTTTGTCACGTTGTGTGTCTTTTTTGAATGCGTAACCTGCAATTTCCTTCCTTGCATTTCTAATACCTTGAAGGAAAGATGACTTGGGAAGCTATTAACATATGATTGTCCTTGAAATTATGATGTCAGGTAAAACTGAAGAGCTTTGATTTCTGATTTCGCTGTTTCTGTCAGCCATTTTATAAGTCGGGTCATCAACCTCGGTCATTTTAAGAGGTGTGGACTTCAACTCCCAGAATTCCTCAGCCAGGCACACCTGGCTGAGGAATTCTGGGAGTTGAAGTCCACAAGTCATAAAAGGGGCCGCGTTTGAAGACCCCTGTTATAAGTTATAAAGTCTTTTGTCACTTGCACTTTATTCAATGGATGCTTCGTGAAATATATGAATGCAGATTTGGGGGAGAATCTCTTGATTATGTGGGATTTTAAAAGCATTGAAATAAGCTGGCTGTACGAGATTTGTAATTAAAAGCCAAAACAGAACCAACTCTTGGACTGTTAATAATTGTTTAGTTTTGACTGCCATTTATGTATGACCTTCTTTTCAGGAATCTGTGCCTCGTGTTTTGTTTTTTTTAACCTATATTGAAAGTCGCTGCGAAGAATGGGAATAAGAAAATTAATGTTTGTATGAAAGATTGGGTAGAAATTGTAAAAAAATTTTAAAAAATGAAAGAGCAGGACTCGGCCAAACAAAACCATAGACACACACCAGTTTTGGAGCCTTCTTGATTGGTGATTGAATTATAATTATTTTGAATTATAATTTTCAAAATAATGTATGATTATTTTAACAGACTATAACAGAATAACAGTTGGAAGGGACCTTGGAGGTCTTCTAGTCCAGCCCTCTGCTCAAGCAGGAAACACTATAACATTTCAGACAAATGGTTGTCCAGTCTCTTCTTAAAAACCTCCAGTGATGGAGGATTCACTGCTTCTGGAGGCAGGTTGTTCCACTGGTTAATTGTTCTAACAGGAAGTTTCTCCTTAGTTCTAGGTTGCTTCTCTCCTTGCTTAGTTTCCATCCGTTGCTTCTTGTCCTGCCTTCAGGCGCCTTGGAGAATAGCTTGACTCCCTCTTCTTTGGGGCAGCCCCTGAGATATTGGAAGACTGCTATCATGTCCCCCCTTGTCCTCTTCATTAAACTAGACATCCCCAATTCCAGCAACCGTTCTTCGTATGTTTTACCTTCCAACCCCACAATCATCTTGGTTGTTCTTCTCTGCACTCTTTCTAAGAAAGAGTCAACATCTTTTTTATATCATGGTGACCAAAACTGGATGCAGTATTCCAAGTGTGGTCTTCCCAAGGCACTTCATGTGATTAATGAATTCAAAATATTTCAAATGGGAATTATTTGAGCCTTTGTGCGATGCTACAATTTTGCTAAGAATAAGATCGGTATTTCCGACAACCATACCTTCATTCTTCCGTCCTCAAGAATGAGGATATTGAAATCAGCAGGTGTGGTGTCGCACATCTGGAGAACACCAGGGAGAAGTAGGGTATACTACAAAAAGCAGAAAGCTGGTTTTGAAAACAGCTGCATTGGCACAAAATTCCTCAAGCCAAAAAGGAGCCCAGGAGGATTGGGAACGTCTTAACAATAAAGCAGTGGAGATGTATTCTGCGCTGTTTCATTAAGAATTAAAAATTGGCTTAATATTAATTCCCAATTAACAATAACTTCCTGCTTGCAACCACCAGGTGGCGCTGACACCACTTCTGGCTTTGAATTTGAAAAATTCTTCCTCCAATTCTATTCTTGCATAGGTGGTGGTCCTTGACTTATGACATAATTGAGCCTGGAATGACAGTTGTTAAACGAGTCACTGCATGGCTGTGCTCAATTTTTCAACCTTAATGGCAGTTGGTGAACTGATTTTCACCAATGGGCATTTTCTCTCCAGAAAGTGGAAATCCACCCCAGAAATCAGCAAAAACTGCTGAAAATCGTGGTCATATAACTGCGGGATACTGCAAACAGCCGTAAAGTTGATAGCTGAGTGCCCAAGATATAATCCTGTGACCCCAGGGGTAGTCATAAGTTGTTTTTTTTATATATAATATTTTATTAATTTTCTCATTTTACAAATGGATATTTAAAAAGCAACATGATGCTTGGGTTAATCCATAGTTCAATAGTGTACATAAGTCTTTAGTATAAATCTCATAACATCAAATATTTCCTCTCCTTTTCCATTAATATCTGTTATCTCATATTGGGCTAGTACAATTCTTATTGTTATCAACTAAATAAAAAACATCTTTGTTACAGTTATCAATAATTTTTAGCTTTTACATATCTTAATTGTGTTTGCACGTAATATAATAATAATAATAATAATAATAATAATAATAATAATAATAATAATAATAATAATAATAATAAAGTTGGAAGGGACCTTGGAGGTCTTCTAGTCCAACCCCCTGCTCAGGCAGGAAACCCTATACCATTTCAGACAGATAGCTGTCCAGTCTCTTCTTAAAAACCTCCAGTGTTGGAGCATTCACCGCTTCTGGAGGCAGGTTGTTCCACTGGTTAATTGTTCTAACTGTCAGGAAGTTTCTCCTTAGTTCTAGGTTGCTTCTCTCCTTGATTAGTTTCCATCGGTTGCTTCTTGTCCTGCCTTCAGGTGCCTTGGAAAATAGCTTGATTCCCTCTTCTTTGGGGCAGCCCCTGAGATACTGGAAGACTGCTATCATGTCCCCCCTCGTCCTTCTCTTCATTAAAGAGAAGTAATCCTTGTATACAAACAATATCCTGTTATTTTTTTTCCAGGCTTTAATTTCCCATCAATATTCAAAGTAACGCTATTATTTATGATTTCCAAGTATTTTATGTTTAGCTGACCAGAAGTTTCCCTTATCTCGACTTCTCCCTTTTTCCCCTTTTCATACCAAAGTCTGGTTACACATCTTATCTATTTGATTATAATAAGTTGACGACTACCTGTATGAGGACAAGATAGCAAACTTACATGTAGCCCTTGCTTAACAAACATTCAAAGTTACAACGGACCCTGCCCAGGGCTAGTTAGGACCCATTTTTGATATGCAGCCATCAGAACTACAAAAACGGGGCCTAAGTAGCCTTGGGCAAATTCGTTGTAACTTTGAATCGTTGTTAAGCAAGGACTACATGTAAGTTTGCCTATCTTGTCCTCATACAGGTAATCCTCAACTTACGTCCACGACTGATCCCAAAATTTCTGTAGCTAAGCGAGACAGTTTGTTAAGTGAGTTTTGCCCCATACCTGTAATGTGATGGATGCTCCATTGCTGGAAGTTTTCAAAAATACTGGATGATCATTTGAGCAGGATGATACGTAAAGTTTCCTACTTTGAGCAGCGGGTTGGACTAGAGGACCTCTGAGGTTCCTTTCCAGCCCTACCATTCTTTGTTCTATGATTCTATATTCTAATACCCCTTCCTCCTATTTTCCCCGCAATAACAACCCTGTGAGGTAGGTTGGGCTGAGAGAGAAGGACTGGTCCAAGGTCACCCAATTGGCTTTCATGCCTAAAGCAGGACTAGAACTCACCGTCTCCTGGTGATTGGCCCAAAGTCACCCAGCTGGATTTCATGGCTAAGACAGGACTAGAACTCACTGTCTCCTGGTGATCGGCTCAAAGTGACCCAGCTGGCTTTCATGCCTAAGGGAGCACTAGAACTCCCTGTTGCCTGGTGATTGGCCCAAAGTCACCCAACTAATTTTCGTCTCTAAGGCGGGAGTAGAACTCACCGTCTCCTGGTGATTGGCTCAAAGTCACCCAGCTGGCTTTCATGGCTGGTGTGTGTGTGGGTGAGACTTGAACTCCCGGTCTCCCATTTTCTATCTCGGTACCTTAACCCAGGGCTTTTCAACCAGTGGTACGGGTACCACCTGTGGTACATTGGCACCTGGCAGGTGGTATGCGACCATCCTAGAAAAGTAGCGGGGGAGGGGAATGAGCTGAACTGGTGGCAGCACCGCACAAGCCTGAGCGAGAGACGGCTGGAGCTGCAGGGCTGTCAGGGCTCAGCGGAAGCCCCAGGATCAGTGCCGCTTTCCAGCTGATCGGCGCTTCTTCGGGGCTGTCAGGGCTCAGTGGAAGTGCCAGGATCAGCACCAGGATCCAGCTGGAGCTTGGCGCTGATCCTGGTGCTTCCGCTGAGCCCAGAAGAAGCGCCGATCAGCTGGAATGTTGCAGCATCTCCAGGGTCTTGTGATTTACATTCAGATGCTTGGCAACTGATTCATATTTATGACGGTCACAGTGTCCCAGGGTCATGTGAAGGGACCAAAACCTGCTGCAACCACCCAGCAGACGGGGGGAATAAAGACCAAACACCCCCCATCCCACCCCCACTGCCAATCCGCACAACAATGAAAACCTCGGACAGGAGGAAGAGCGCCACCGGGCGGGCAGGCAGGTGTCTTGCTCGGCTGTGGCTTGGGGGGCACTTTTTTCAGTGCCATTGAAACTTCGAACAGTCACTCAGCGAACTGTTGTAAGTCGAGGACTACCTGTACTTTATCACTTTTTTCCTTTTTTTTTTTTTTTTTGGTCATCAAGTTTTTGACACCTTGCTAGGCGACTGGTGGTCCTCGGATGTTGCCATCTCCTAAAAGTGGCACAATGGGTGGAAAGGTTGAAAAGCCCTGGACTAGACCATTAGACCAAAGTGGCTCCTTCCGAAAAGCTGGCATCTGCTTCTGGGTTGTTCTCCAAGGGCGCCTTGAACTCCTCCCCTCCAAGCAGGATCAGCCTGGCATGAATGGGAGACTATCGAAGCGAAACAGGTGCTGAATGCCAACGGGGAGCGGAAGGGGCCTGGGCAGGACGGAGGAAAGGAGACGGGAGCGATGCCTTTGTTTCCCCTCCGGGCCACGGCTGCTACCCTTTGCTTGGATCCTGCCCTGGCTGATTCCTGAGCCTGCTTTGAAAGAATCCCCCCAAAGAATCCCAAATCTGAGTAAAAAAGGCAAATTACATCGGTCACTTAAGGTAAGGAGGTGGCAGAGGTGGGCCATTCCAGTTGCTGGGAGATTTTATTTTAATTCACGTGCATTTTTGCTCAAAAGCCTTTGGATTTTGTCACTTCCTAACAGCTTTCGCTGATTTCTTGAGCCCGGCTGGAGATTGAAGTTATTTTTGACATACTTAGCTGGGGATGGAGGGGAAGTGGGGGGGGGGCAGCTCCACTGAAAAAGATAATTTCCAAAAGAAAAATAAGTTTATTTTAATCCCTGGGATGCCTTGCACACGACCTATTCAGAGGTCTGAAAGTAAGAGTTCCTTCCCACGATCACCTGTTACGATTAATCTCAAATTAATGGCATCCAAATAGATGAATCTGATGAGATTTTTCTTACCAGGTGGCCGGGCCCCTGAATTTGCAGTTTTTTTCTTCTTGAATTTGCAAAGCTTTTAGGAATGTGCAGAGTTAAGACGTGCTTTGTTCTCAAAAGGATACCAGCATCTTTTGTGGCAGGCATCAACAAGGTCTAGCCTCTTAGATGGAATAAAGGTGAACCTTTTTTTTTTTTTGAGTGAGGATCTGTGATGTGCAGAATTTCCTTCCTTCCTTCCTTCCTTCCTTCCTTCCTTCCTTCCTTCCTTCCTTCCTTCCTTCCTCATTTTTTTGAGTGAGGATCTGTGATGTGCAGAATATCCTTCCTTCCTTCCTCCTTCCTTTCTTTCTTTCATCCTTTCTCCCTGTCATTCTGTTCCTTCCTTCCTTTTCTTCCTTTTCTTCCCTCCTTCCTTTCTTCCTTCCTTCCTTCCTTCCTTTCTTCCTTCCTTTCTTTCTTTCTTTCTTTCTTTCTTTCTTCCTTTCTTCCTTTCTTCCTTTCTTCTTCCTTCCTTTCTTTCTGTCATCATTTCTCCCTGTCATTCTGTTCCTTCCTTCCTTCCTTTTCTTCCTTTTCTTCCTTTTGTCTTTTTTCTTTCTCGTTCCTTCCTTCCTTCCTTCCTTCCTTCCTTCCTTCCTTCCTTCCTTCTTTCTTTCTTTCTTTCTTTCTTTCTCCAGCCATCTCAGTAAATGACTCTAGTCAAGTATTTATTATATAAAAAGTACTTAACTAGTTAATGGACTAAGTGATGCTTTCAGGCCGCTGAAAACTCAAGTGTCCACTTGCAATGATTTGACTGCTGTCATATTAAGTCATCATTTGCTGATAATAAGCCAGAATTCACTGCTAACTCATATGCTAAGCCCCAAGACCTGGCTTCTAAATCACGATGTCTGAGTTTGCCTAAAATGTTAAGCCCCAAACTTCAAATAGATTATGGCTTTGTGGAAATCTAACCAGTGAATAGGTGTAAAAGCAGATATTCGGATGTTTGGGTGTATCGCATGATTGGACAATGGTTAGTGCTCACTTTTGTGGGTCTGCATTGAACCACAGAGAAAACATTTTGGTAGATTTCCACAAGAAGCTAAAGACATGTTTACAGGTAGTCCTCACGACCACAACAGAGCCCAAAATTTCTGTTGTTAAGTAAGGCAGTTGTTAAGTGAGTTTTGCCCCATTTTACGACCTTTCTTGCTAACAGGATAACACAGTTGCTAAGTGAATCCGGCTTCCCCCATTGACTTTGCTTGTCAGAAGGTCGCAAAAGGGGATCACATGATCCTGGGACACGGCAAACTGTCATAAGCACCAGTCAGTTGCCCAGCCTCTGAATTTTGATCACGTGACCATGGGGATGCTTCAACGGTCGTAAGTGTGAAAAGCGGTCCTAAGTCACTTTTTTCAGTGCCGCTGTAACTTTGAACGGTCACTAAATGTATTGTTGTAAGTCAAGGACTACTTGTAATAAGTGAGGATTCCATTGTGCACTCACAATTATTTCTCCTAGATTAGGAATGAACATTGAAGCTATGCGGTCCAGCCCCACATGATGTTAGACCAGGGGTAGTCAACCTGGGCTCTTTTATGACTCGTGGACTTCAACTCCCAGAATTCCTGAGCCAGCCATGCTGAGGGGAAAGGGAGAGGTTTCCAAGCTGAGCCATGCTGGCTGAGGAATTCTGGGAGTTGAAGTCCGCAAGTCATAAAAGGGCCAAGTTTGAAGACCCCTGGGCTAAGTGAAAGCACAACATACTCATTCAGCTTTACTTTGCTTTACAGACCTGCAAAGGTTGTAAACAAAAGTCACAAAGTCCATTGTCCATCACCTTTGTAACTGTGAAGGGTCGCTGCACGAGGCAGTCGCTAAACGAGGACTAATTGTAAACCAGTTCAGCGATGCAGCAATCCTGTACAAGCTTGTCGTTGTCCCTAGCTTCAACCTTCCCTTTATTCCTCCAACTTGCTGTCTATATTTTACTGAAATTTAGGAATCTTAACATACAAGTACTTATTAGACTTAACGATCACTCATTTAGTGACCGTTCAAATTTACAACAACCCTGAAAAAAGGGACATGACTGTTTTTCACCCTTACGACTGTTGCAGCATCCTTGTGTGATCAAAATTCAAACGCTTGGCTAACTGATTCACATTTATGACGGTCACAGTGTCCCGGGGCTCACGTGATCCCCTTTTGTGACCTTCTGACAAACAAAGTCAATGGGGGAAGCAGGATTCACTTAACGCCCGGGTTACTAACTTAACTGTAGTAGTTCCCTTAATTGTGGCAAGAGAGGCCGTAAAGTGGGGCAAAACTCAATAATAATAATAATAATAATAATAATAATAATAATAATAATAATAATAATAATAATAATAATAATAATAATAATAATAATAATAAAGTTGGAAGGGACCTTGGAGGTCATCGAGTCCAACCCCCTGCCCAGGCAGGAACCCTACACCATTTCAGACAAACAGCTGTCCAGTCTCTTCTTAAAAACTTCCAGTGTTGGANTTCCTTCCTTCCTTCCTTCCTTCCTTCCTTTCTCCCTCCCTGTCATTCTGTTCCTTCCTTCCTTCCCTTCCTTCCTTCCTTCCTTCCTTCCCTGTTTTTTTGTGAGAATCTGTGATGTGCAGAATTTCCTTCCTTCCTTCCTTCCTTCCTTCCTTCCTTCCTTCCTTCCTTCTTTCTTTCTTTCTTTCTTTCTTTCTTTCTTTCTTTCTTTCTTTCTTTCTTTCTTTCTTTCTTTCTCCAGCCATCTCAGTAAATGACTCTAGCCAAGTATTTATTATATAAAAAGTACTTAATTAGTTAATGGACTAAGTGATGCTTTCAGGCCGCTGAAAACTCGAGTGTCCACTTGCAATGATTTGACTGCTGTCATATTAAGCCATCATTTGCTGATAATAAGCCAGAATTCACTGCTAACTCATATGCTAAGCCCCAAGACCTGGCTTCTAAATCACGATGTCTGAGTTTGCCTAAAATGTTAAGCCCCAAACTTCAAATAGATTATGGCTTTGTGGAAATCTAATCAGTGAATAGGTGTAAAAGCAGATATTCGGATGTTTGGGTGTATCGCATGATTGGACAATGGTTAGTGCTTACTTTTGTGGGTCTGCATTGAACCACAGAGAAAACATTCTGGTAGATTTCCACAAGAAGCTAAAGACGTGTTTACAGGTAGTCCTCACAACCACAACGGAGCCCAAAATTTCTGTTGTTAAGTAAGGCAGTTGTTAAGTGAGTTTTGCCCCATTTTACGACCTTTCTTGCTAACAGGATAACACAATTGATAAGTGAATCCGGCTTCCCCCATTGACTTTGCTTGTCAGAAGGTCGCAAAAGGGGATCACATGACCCTGGGACACGGCAAACTGTCATAAGCACCAGTCAGTTGCCCAGCCTCTGAATTTTGATCACATGACCATGGGGATGCTTCAACGGTCGTAAGTGTGAAAAGCGGTCCTAAGTCATTTTTTCCAGTGCCGTTGTAACTTTGAACGGTCACTAAATGTATTGTTGTAAGTCAAGGACTACTTGTAATAAGTGAGGATTCCATTGTGCACTCACAATTATTTCTCCTAGATTAGGAATGAACATTAAGACTATGCGGTCCAGCCCCACATGATGTTAGACCAGGGGTAGGCAACCTTGGCTCTTTTATGACTTGTGGACTTCAACTCCCAGAATTCCTCAGCCAGCCATGCTGAGGGGAAAGGGAGAGGTTTCCAAGCTGAGCCATGCTGGCTCAGGAATTCTGGGAGTTGAAGTCCGCAAGTCGTGAAGGGGCCATAGTTTCCCTCATGCTGGCTGAGGAATTCTGGGAGTTGAAGTCCGCAAGTCGTGAAGGTGCCATAGTTCCCCCATGCTGGCTCAGGAATTCTGGGAGTTGAAGTCCGGAAGTCATAAAAGGCGCCAAGTTTGAAGACCCGTGGGCTAAGTGAAACCACGACATGCTTATTCACCTTTACTTTGCTTTACAGACCTGCAAAGGTCGTAAACACGAGTCAAAAATTCCATTGTCCATCACCTTTGTAACTGTGAAGGGTCGCTGCACGAGGCGGTCGCTAAGCGAGGACTAATTGTAAACCAGTTCAGAAATGCAGCAATCATGTACAAGCTTGTCGTTGTCCCTAGCTTCAACCTTCCCTTTATTCCTCCGACTTGCTGTCTATATTTTACTGAAATTTAGGAATCTTAACATACAAGTACTTATTAGACTTAACGATCGCTCATTTAGTGACCGTTCAAATTTACAACAACCCTGAAAAAAGGGACATGACCGTTTTTCACCCTTACGACTGTTGCAGCATCCTCGTGGTCACGTGATCAAACGTGCTTGGGCAACTGATTCACATTTATGACGGTCGCAGCATCTCAGGGGTCATGCGATCCCCTTTTGTGACCTTCTGACAAGCAAAGTCAATGGGGGAAGCGGGATTCACTTAACGACCGGGTTACTAACTTAACTGTAGTAGTTCCCTTAATTGTGGCAAGAGAGGCCGTAAAGTGGGGCAAAACTCACTTAATAAATAATAATAATAACAACAACAATAATAACAATAATAATAATAATAATAACAACAGTTCTATTTCTATGTCTCGCTTAGCAACGGCTCAATGGTAGTCGTAAGTTGAGGACTACCTGTATCCCTTTTGTGAGGAATGCTTTTGAAATGACCTTTGAATGAGCGACGTCTCGTTTTTCTTCCTTGGCCTCGTGAGAATCAGCAAGGGACATAATTGGGTCTCCTGTCGATTCTTTAATAATTCCTCCCAACAAACAAGCTTGTGACAAGGAGTTCCAAAGTCCATCGGCTCAGTGTGAGGAGGAGAACACACTGTTTTTGACCTGTCCTGCATTGGCTGCCCGTCTGGCCTTTTCCCCTTTTCTATTTTATAGCTTGTGATCTCGCAGTGGCCACGTTGCCATGGAAAGGATTAGTTTGGCATGAATGAGCACGCCCATTTATTAAGTCTTCTCAGCAACCAGGAGTGGATTCAGAGGACGGCAAAGAAAAGGAAAAACTTCAGAACAGGCAAACAACGTGAACGCAAACGAGGCCACCCTCAGAGCGAATTCACAGGTTCAGAGAAGACTCCGAGAAATCCGGAAGGGAATTGTTAAGCTCCCTGAATAAGGTAGAAAAACGGACGCTTCTTTTGCAGAAAAAGAAAAACATAAATTTAGGCCCAAATCACCCAGCGGGCTTTCATGTCAAAGGCGGGACTAGAACTCCCTGTCTCCTGGTCATTGTTCCAGAATCATTCAGCCAGCTTTCCTGCCTAAAGCAACAGATTTTAGGGATTTGGCCCAAAATCTCCCAGATGCCTTTTGTGCCTAATTTGGGATTAGAACTCACTGTCTCCTGGGGATTGGTCCAAAGTCACCCAGCCGGCTTTCATCCCTAAGGCGGAACTAGAACTCACCATCTCCTGGTGATTGGTCCAAAGTCACCCAGCTGGCTTTCATCCCTAAGGCGGAACTAGAACTCACCGTCTCCTGGTGATTGGCCCAAAGTCACCCAGTTGGTTTATATGCCTAAAGCAGGACTGGAATTCACTGTCTCCTGGTGATTGGCCCAAAGACGCCCAGCCGATTATCATGCCTAAGGCAGGATAGAACTCCCAGTCTCCTAGTGATTGGCCCAAAGTCACCCAGCCATCCTTCGTGCCTAAGGTAGGACTCGAACTCAAGGTCTCCCACTTTTTAATCTGATGCCACAACCACTAGATCAGACTGGCTCTTTCTGAGATGGCACCGCCCTGGCATAGCAAAGCTTTTGCAGAAATACAGCCGTCCATTAATGCAACTAAGTACAGCTACTGGTAGTAGTCCTTGACTTATGGAAGTAATGGAGCCTGCTCTTTATGGTCATATAATAACAACAACAACAACAATAATAATAATGGAGAAGATAACAAAATACAAAGACCTACAAATAGAAATAGAAAGACTGTGGCAAAAGCAAGCAAGGGTAGTACCAATAGTAATAGGCGCCTTGGGTGCAATCCCAAAACAACTGGAGCACCACTTGAACACCATCATTGGCATTGACAAATTCGCCATTAGTCAATTGCACAAGGCGGCCTTACTAGGAACTGCTTCCATCCTGCGACGATATCTGTAATACCATCAAACATCCACATCTGCCTATCCCAGGTCCTTGGGAAGGACTCGATAGGTAGACAAAAATGCCAAATCCAGTCTGAACATCTGGCTGACTGTGCGATGATCCATAATAATAATAATAATAATAATAATAATAATAATAGTAGTAGTAGTAGTAGTACTACTACTAGTAGTAGTAGTAGTAATAATAATAATAATAATAATAATAATAATAATAATAATAAGTTGGAAGGGACCTTGGAGGTCATCTAGTCCAACCCCCTGCTCAGGCAGGAAACCCGACACCATTTCAGACAAATGGCTGTCCAGTCTCTTCTTAAAAACTTCCAGTGTTAGAGCATTCATCGCTTCTGGAGGCAGGTTGTTAATAATAATAATAATAATAATAATAATAATAATAATAATAATAATAATAATAATAATAATAATAATAATGATGATGATGATGATGATGATGATGATGATGATGGTGATGATGATGATAAAGTTGGAAGGGACCTTAGAGGTCATCTAGTCCGACCTCCTGCTCAGGCAGGAAACCCTATATACCATTTCAGACAAATGGCTGTCCAGTCTCTTCTTAAAAACGTCCAGTGTTGGAGGCAGGTTGTTCCACTGGTTAATTGTTCTAACTGTCAGGAAGTTTCTCCTTAGTTCTAGGTTAGTTCTAGGCCCACACCTGTCTTGCCCCAGAGGCCTCCCCTAGTGAAATTATACCTGTGCGAAGTGCAGAATTATCCTTCCTTTCTTCGCATGCAGACAGTCACTGTAGCCAGGGAGACCTTTGCAAAACCTTTATCGGATTTCAAAAGCCGGGCAATTATCTCCGGCCTATTGTTTTGGAGGCATAAATTCGGGAGGAAGGTTTCTGCTACCTCGGTTTGAGAGAGCAGCCTGATCAGCAGGCCTATTAAACATTAATTCTGGGCTTGTGCAAGGCGACGCGGCAGTTGGCCTGAAAGCAGAAGAGGCTGCAAAGCCGACAGAGGATAAATGAAAAAGGAATCGAAGAATGAATGAATGAATGAATGAATGAATAAAATGCGCTTTGAGCTGACTTCTGCTCATGGTGGCTGCACAGGCAGGTCCCTGAGGGTTTTATTTATTTATTTATTTTGGCAATGTTCCTTGCTAAAAAAAAAAAGTGCTTCTTTCTAGAATGTAGCATATTTCCCAGTCTAGGGTTTTGTCCTGTGGTTTCTGTGTGGTCTCCCATCCAATCTCTAATTAAATTCAGCCCTGCTGTGCTTTTTGAGATCGATTTCCCCTGAAGTCTTTCTGGGTTGCCTCACCATGACTGCAGTTGGGTGGTAATGGTGATATACACCAACTGTCTCTCTCTGTGTGTGTATACACACACACATACCTACATACACATACATATACATACCCATACACATATATACAGGTAATCCTGGACTTACAAAAGAGACTAGACTAGACTAGACTAGACAGGACTGGACTGGACTGGACTAGACTAGACTAGACTAGACTAGAATAGAATAGAATAGAATAGAATAGAATAGAATAGAATAGAATAAGGTGTCGGAATACATGTTAGAATGTATTTTCTATTGCAACAACTACAGAATTATTCCGCCTGCAGATGGCAGTGTTTAGTGTGCATCTATGGTTATAATCTATGGTTTCTTTATGCTCTGAGGGGAGTTTCTTGTTTCCTGTGACAGTAATATAGTTGTGCAGTAAAGCACATGGTGACAGTACTCGTTCTTTGCTCTGTGTGGTGCTTTATATAAACAGAATTTCTAACAAAAGGGCTGAGGGGACTAGGTGTCAAGGGTGAAACTTTAGCAGCTATGTTCCTCTGCATTTCAACTTGCTTTTAGATTAAGGGGGCAGGAGATGTGTTACTTTCAAGTGGGTAAGAAGGATTCAGCTGAAGACCATGGCAGCCTGTCAAGGACACCAGAACAGGCGTGGATTTGAAGCAGACAGTTCCCGTAACAAAGTGGATTTATTGATATGGATTACATAAGACGTTGGGGGGGAGTGTTGGCTTGGAAAATTATTGAATTGGTGTGGGAAATTAGTTTTACTTTGACATAACCCTGCAGGGTATCCAATAAACAGTAAATGTTTCAGAAACAAGATGAACCTGGAGTTTTATTTGGATTCTCAAGCTGGATGTTGACAATAGGTATATAAAGCAGAGACATCAGCGTGCCGACAGAGGTCCGTATAGTCAAAACTACAGTTTTCCCAGTAGTAATGTAGGATGGTGAGAGTTGGACCGTAAGAAAGGCTGAGCACCAAAGAATGGATGCTTTCGAATTGTGGTGCTGGAGAAGACTCTTGAGAATCCCTCAAACTGCAAGGAGATCCAATCAGTCGATCCTAAAAGAAACCAACCTTGACTCTTCTTTGGAAGGACAGATCCTGAAGCTGAAACTCAAATCCTTTGGTCACCAAAAGAAGAGAGAGGACTTCTTGGAATAACAGAATAACAGAAGTTGGAAGGGACCTTGGAAGTTATCTAGTCCAACCCCCTGCTCAGGCAGGAAACCCTACACCATTTCGGACAAATGGCTGTCCAGTCTCTTCTTAAAAACTTCCAGTGTTGGAGCATTCACCGCTTCTGGAGGCAGGTTGTTCCACTGGTTAATTGTTCTAACTGTCAGGAAGTTTCTCCTTAGTTCTAGGTTGCTTCTCTCTTTAGTCAGTTTCCATCCATTGCTTCTTGTCCTGCCTTCAGACGCTTTGGAGAATAGCAGGGGGTTGGACTAGATGACCTCCAAGGTCCCTTCCAATTTATTATTATTATTATTATTATTATTATTATTATTATTATTATTATTATTATTATTATTATTACTACTACTACTACTACTACTACTATTACTACTACTGTTGTTGTTGTTGTTGTTATTATTATTATTATTATTATTATTATTATTATTATTATTATTATAGCATTCCTAGTGCCTTCCCAGCCTGAATCATGAGGGCTAGAAGCATACTCGTTGTTTTATTTTTAATTTAAAAAGCCGATCTTCCCAGGATACCAATTTCCCCTGTCTGGTCTTTCTTATTCTTTTTTTCTTTTCTTGTCTTTGTTCCCAGCAGACAAGGCATCCTTACCAGCTTATCCCCTGAAGGATTCTGTCAACTAAAGTCTTCCCCTGTAAGCATTAGCCTGAATTGTATGGATTATCTTTTCCCTGTCTCTAACTGAAGGTCTGTGCCATTTATAACCACCTACCACCGGGATGGAAGCGTGCAATTTCACCAAATAATATTATATATATATATATCTCCCTCCCGAAATTGCTGCCTTTTGACATCTACAAATTGGTTTATTCTTCTCTCTCTCTCCTCTGCCTTCTTTCATCGCACAGGTTTCCTGCCTCTGACAGCCGATGCATTTCTGGAACAATGGTCATCCTACAGCAGGTGAGTTGTTTAAACCGCGGTTTGTTCTCCGGGTTAATGTGAGAAGGTAGCTGTCGCCAGTTGAATGGGTGTTGCGTACGCGCGTGTGTGTGAACAGTCAACAGCTTGGGGGGTTGGCTGAGGTCAAGCCATTTGGACAGGGCTCCAGTTTCTGGGAAAAGGGGGATGAAAAAGTTGACATTTTGTTCCCTGCGCGGCTTAAGAGGTACAATCGGAACACTGTTGTACAGATTAAACAGATTTAGTGGAGCAAAGAGCCCGTTGTGACTCGCTTTCGTTGCCGGTCAGTTGTGCGTTGGAGAGAAAAGCCGCAAAGGGGCTCATGTGAAATTATGGGAGTTGAATGCACTGCTTTTTTTTTTTTTAATTAAGGAGTTTGATATTCTTTTAACGATCCCCCCCGCCAAAAAAGGCACCGAACAAATGGATGCCGTTCAAAATATTAGCAAACCACGAAATTATAAATTAATAGAAATTGTGTCGTTTGAGAATTAAACCTGGAGAGGGAGGGAACCACGTGGAGGAGGAAAGGAGCTGTGTAAAGAAATTAATTCTAGAATATTTGACTCGGCGGTTTGAAAATTCTCTTCTCTACTAAAAGAAGGCCTGTGTTGTATTCGCCGCTATGCCTCGGAGAAGATTTATCCTTGATTATTTAATATTCCAGTTTGCTGGAAATGCAACAAAGAGAATGAACTGCTCAGAAATAGTCCCATAAATTCTGAGTTTGTGACACCACTTCTAAATCGATCAGCAGTTCAGACAGATCTAAATCCCAGGCTATGTTTATAAATCATTGTAAAGGAGCGGGTAAAGCATTTTGTTTATCAAGATGGTGTATGTGATTGGGGGGGGGTGTAGAGAATTTCATGACCTCCAGATGTTTTGGATCCCCATCCCCCCAAATCATTGAGGGTTCCTGCTGGAGGAATGAAGCTTGACATCCCTTCACACATTCAGGGTTAAATAGAGTTCTGCCTACCGGTCCTGATCAGAAAACTGCTTGAATGTGAGAACGGATAATTTGCTGCATCGGACAAATATGGTTTGATAGCGCAGAAGGGAGGCACAGCAAAATGGCTTTTAAATATTGTTTGCAGCAAGGAGAAAATGCAAAAAAAGGAGACCTGGAGGAGGAGGAGGAGGAGGAGGAGGAGGAGAGGCTGGAGAAGGAAAAGCAGAAGAAGGAAAGGGGAAAGGAAGGGGGAGAAGGAGACGAAGAGGAAGAGGAGCAGGGGAAAGGGAAGAAGAAGGAGAAGGAGTAAGGGAAAGAAGAAGGGGAAGAGAGGAAGGAAAAAGAGGAGGAGAACGGGAAGAAGGAAGAAGGGGAAGAGAGGAAGGAGGAAGAGAAGGGAGAAGGAGGAAGGAAATGGAAGGAAGAATGGAAGAGAAGAAGGGAGGAATCAGAAGAAGAAAAGAAAGAGAAAGAAGGAAGGGAGGGAGGGTGAAGAAGAAAGAGGAGGAAGGAGGGGAAATGAAAGAAAGAAGGAGAAAGGCAGGCTGGAGAAGGAAAAAAAGATGGGGAAAGGAACGCAGGGAGGTAGGAGACAGAGAAGGAAACTTTGAATCTAACTCTCGTTGCTTAATTCAGAGTCCAACAGATCTGATCCAACTATAGGTTCTTCTGCTAGGGCAGGGGGCTGGACTAGAAGACCTCCAAGGTCCCTTCCAGCTCTATTCTATTCTATTCTATTCTATTCTATTCTATTCTATTCTATTCTATCCTATCCAAAGTTCATTCCCAGGTAAATGGGCCATTTCTCTAAGGAAGCAAAGGCCTAATCCCTGATATAAACTTTTTGGGAGGCTAAACTTTTGGGGAGACTAAAGAGAATCAGGACTGCAGTCTGGTGAATGTTTCCTCCACCGTCCCAGTTTAATTTTAAATTTTGTATTTATTATTAAATGTACACGTAAATATATGTGAGGGCCGCACCGTTGCATCCCACCGATTTTTCTCCCGGTAGCTTTTTCAAAGACGCCGCCGACCAAACTTTAAAGAGCTCAGAAAAATCAACAGAGACCGTCTCTCCTTTTGGCTTTCGGCTTCCAAAAAAAAAAAGCAGAAAGTTGTTGAGACTTTGTCTGGCAAAGTTGTTTGCGACACCCTTTTGATCCTGGGTTGACTGAAGGAAGAAAGAAACGAAGAGAGCCAAGATTCCACAAACGGGGAATTGGAAAAATACGTTTAGAGGCAGACAAACCTCTCCGTGTTTCTTTAAGCAAGATTTTAATTCCAAAACAGATTAAGGATTAGTTTGAAATCAGCAGGCCAATGTGTGTGTGTGTGTGTGTGTGTGTGTGTGAGGGGGGGGGAGGTGTCGCCATGTATTTTGAGAGCTAGGAAAATATACATGGTTTTCTGCCTGCCCGCAGTTGCTAGCTTGTTTAGTGGTGTATGTATGTGTGTGTGTGTGTGTGTATGTGAGTTCGATAAACTCGTGGTTGCATTCGCAAAATACACATATCTAAGGTCTTACAGTAGTGGCCAAAATTGTGGAAACCCTTTGGGAAAAGTGTACAGTAGAAATGCCACCTTTGGTTAAGTTTCTACCCATTTTTATTCTAATTTTTTTATAGCTGTAGCCTTGTTCACTTAATAATACTATTTTACATCACTTTCTGAGCGACCAGTCAACTCTTTGCACCATGACTTTAATTTTATTACGTTTTACAAGCTCACTAAATGAAAGAGCACAAAAAAAACCCCAACCAACTTGATAGCGATCACATAACACACTGACAAATGTCCTCCTCTCAGTTTCAATACAGGACATCAATAACTGGATCCTACTGTGATCTGATTGGCTCATGGCCAAAACAAGATGACGCCCGATTGGCTCTCTAAACACTCATGCTCATTGGCTACAATCAGAGGAAGGAAAGCTACCTGAGATCAACCTAAGCAAGTTGTGCTTCCTTTTTCTGGCTATTTGGCTATAACTTTTCATAGAATGCAGTACAGAGAATTGAACAAAATTTGTTGCATTACATTCTTGATTAAATGATCTTTCCATTGATATATAATTTTATGGTACTACTCCAAAACTAAATTACCAAGGCCTTGTAAACTGCAAAAATATACTTTTCCCAAAAGGTTTCCACAATTTTGGCCACTACTGTATTTGGTTGTCCATTAGATGGGAGAAGAGTCATCTAGATCAAGGATCTTCAAACTTGGCCCTTTGATGACTTGTGGACTTCAACTCCCAGAATTCCTCAGCCAGGCATGTGTGGGGTTGGACTAGAAGACGCGTGCCTGGCTGAGGAATTCTGGGAATTGAAGTCCACAAGTCATCAAAAGGCCAAGGACAATGTTTCTCAACCTTGGCGGTTTTAAACTGTATGGACTTCAACTCCCAGAATTCACGCTGGCTGAGGAATTCTGGGAGTTGACGTCCACAAAGTCCTAAAAGGGCCAAGTTTGAAGACCCCTGATCTGGATGTTTGCAGCCCACATGTGGTGGCCCTGCTAAACTTTTTCCATATCATTCGTGGCTTGCTTCTTCGTGGGTGAACGTGTGGTGGGATTCCACCTCACCGGATTAATGTATGGAGCAAGTCAGTAACCAGGTTAAAAGAGATCCTGGTTGTCAAAGGTGCCAACTTTGGATTAGACAGACAATGTTTCCAGTGAAAGCATCCATGTTTGAATCAGATAGTCCCAAAGGGGCTTTTCCAAAAGGCAACCGGACTTTGTTTTTCCTTGAAGACATTTCATTTCTCATCCAAAAAGGTTCTTCCGTTCTGACTGTCAGTTTCTGGAGGCAAGCTGGTGGAATGACTTCCCTCCAGAAGTTGTGGGTGCTCCATCACTGGAGGATTTCAAGAAGAGACTGGACAGCCATTTGTCCAGAATGGGGTATAGGATCTCCTGCTTGATCAGGGGGTTGGACTAGATGACCTCCCAGGTCCCTTCCAACTTTGTTATTCTGTTATTCCTGTTGGACTTCTCATTCAGGACTCTAAATCATGACCCTCATAAACCAATTTTTCAGTAAGCTGTTGATGCTTACGTCTCATATGCGATTTATGTGCCATCTCCAAACTCCTTGCAACCGTAATAATGGATGAGAATTGTTCTTCCCCTTTCCACCATCAGCTGACAACCTATTTGCATATAGATTAAAATATGGTCCATTGACCTGCTCTGGATGGACCCATTTAGCATCTTAATGGCTCCCGCTGTCAAAATCCTGGCCTTCAAATTAGGGGATTAAGTCGTGCGTGCTTTCCCAGAGGTTGGGATTGGACCATGAGGAACAAACGAGGTTGCACATGGAGTGGAAGGTTAGAAACATCTGGGAAATGTGTAAATACACCAGAGGCATTTTTAAGGTTGGAAGAATCACATGGTGCCTTAGGCTGGGGTAACCGTGAAATGGAGCTCAACTTTGGGTGAAATTTGAGTGTTTCTCAATTCTTGACAACTTTAAAAAGTGTGGACTGGGGAATTCCATGCTGACTGGGGAATTCTGGGAGTTGAAGTCCACATGTCAGAGCTTCAGTCAGAACTGAAGAAGCTTCTTGGATGTATCGTCAAGGAAAAACAAAGTACCGTTGCATTTTGAAAAAGCACTTTGGGGCCAACCAGGACCCGGATGACTGAGAATCTCCACGGGCATTTAGAATTCCAATCCTTTTTCAGGATTCCGTTTCCTGATCTGTCCCGCCTCCAAGGGCTGAAAATTGAGTTTGAAAATTGAAATTGGAAAATAGGAGCCAGCTGTGTGCAGCAGTAGCTCAAAAAAGCTAATACAATCCTTGGTTGTATTAACAGAGGCGTAGAATCAAAATCACGTGAAGTCTTAGTCCCGCTTTACAAAGCCTTAGTAAGGCCACCCCTTGGAATACTGCATCCAGTTTTGGTCACCCCGTTACAAAAAAGAGGTTGAGACTTTGGAAAAAGTGCAGAGAAGAGCAACAAAGATGATTAGGGGACTGGAGACAAAAACATAGGAAGACCCGTTGCAGGATTTGGCCTTGGTTAGTCTACAGAAAAGAAGGACTAGGGGGGACATGATAGCAGTCTTCCAGTATCTGAGGGGCTGCCACAAAGAAGAGGAAGGGGTCAACTTATTTTCCAAAGCACCAGAGGGCAAGACAAAAAACAATGGATGAAAACTAATCAAGGAGAGAAGCAACCTGGAATTAAGGAGAAACTTCCTAACAGTGAGGACAACTAACCAGTGGAACAGCTGGCCTCCAGAAGTTGTGAGTGTTTCATCACTGGATGTTTTTAAGAAAAGACTGGACAGTCACTTGTCTCAAATTTTATAGGGTGTCCTGCTTGAGCAGGAGGCTGGATTAGAAGACCTCCAAGGTCCCTTCCAGCTCCATTCTGATTGATTGAGAAACTAATTAAGGAGAGAAGCAATCTGGAATTAAGGAGAAACTTCCTAGCAGTGAGTACAATTAACCACTGAAACAAGGGCTCTGTTCTGGGCCCAGTGCTCTTCAACATCTTCATCCACGATCTGGACGAGGGGATAGATGGGGAACTCATCAAATTTGCAGACGACACCAAGCTGGCAGGAATAGCCAACACTCCAGAAGACAGGCTTAGGATACAGGAGGATCTGGACAGACTTGAACACGGGGCACTATCTAACAAAATGAAATTCAAGGGTGAAAAAAGTAAAGGTTCTACATTTAGGCAAGAAAAACCCAAATGTACAGGTATAGTATAGGGGGGACCTTGCTCAATAGTACTAACTGTGAGAGGGACCTCGGAGTCCTAGTGGACAATCACTTAAATAGGAGCCAGCTGTGTGTTGCAGCTGCCA
Organism: Protobothrops mucrosquamatus; assembly: GCF_001527695.2. NCBI lineage: Eukaryota > Metazoa > Chordata > Lepidosauria > Squamata > Viperidae > Protobothrops > Protobothrops mucrosquamatus. The sequence goes on from NW_015388701.1 coordinate 75,586, forward strand.
AAAAAGCCAACACAGTGCTGGGCTGCATTAACAGAGGGAGAGAATCAAGATCACGTGAAGGGTTAATACCACTTTACAATGCCTTGGTAAAGCCACACTTGGAATACTGCATCCAGTTTTGGTCACCACGATGTAAAAAAGATGCTGAGACTCTAGAAAGAGTACAGAGAAGAGCAACAAAGATGATTAGGGGACTGGAGGCTAAAACGTATAAGGAACTGTTGCTGGAATTGGGTATGCCTAGTTTAATGAAGAGAAGGACGAGGGGGGACATGATAGCAGCCTTCCAGTATCTCAGGGGCTGCCCCAAAGAAGAGGCAGTCAAGCTATTCTCCAAAGCGCCTGAAGGCAGGACAAGAAGCAACGGATGGAAACTAATCAAGGAGAGAAGCAACCTGGAACTGAAGAGAAATTTCCTGACAGAACAATTAACCAGTGGAACAACCTGCCTCCAGAAGCTGTGAATGCTCCAATGCTGGAAGTGTTTAAGAAAAGACTGGACAGCCATTTGATCCGAAATGGTATAGGGTTTCCTGCCTGAGCAGGGGGTTGGACTAGATGATCTCCAAGGTCCCTTCCAACTTTATTATTATTATTATTATTATTATTATTATTATTATTATTATTATTATTATTATTATTATTATTATTATTATTATTATTATTATTATCTTGCCTCCAGAAGTTGTGGGTGCTCCATCCCTGGAGGTTTTCAAGAAGAGACTGGACAGCCACCTGTCTGAAATGTTATAGTGTCTCCTGTTTGAGCAGGGGGTAGGACTAGAAGATCTCCAAGGTCCCTTCCCCACTCTATTCTAATTGATTGTCTGAGTTCCTGGAGACCAGGCCAGCTAGATATCCTAACCTCACGTCTATCCTTTGGGAATTTAAGATGCTGCTAGCTGGGCACGATACCACGGTCTTAAATTATTTAAAAACGGGTTGCTATGGCTTCCCAGCCCTGCGATCGGTTGAACGCTAAAGCAGGTGGCGGTGGGTGTTCGATTCCCTCCTGTGCATTGGTTAACTTGGCGCCGAAAGGTATTAAGTTAATTAAAAGCCAAGTGTTGAAAGAGGGATTTGCTGATCTGGCTTAATAATTGGCCCAAAAAAAAAAAAAAAAAAAAGTCCAGGGGACTCACTAAGCTGAAAGATGTAAGCTGAAAGCAGATCTCCTTTTGCAAAGAAAAAAAAAACAAACGAAGGAAGGAAGGAAGGAAGGAAAACTTCCAGAGAGGTGGAAAACATCTTGCAGAGCTGAAATCTGGAATTTCGGCTGGTTTTCGGCAGAGGAAAAACCCCACAGTGGTTTTAGGAATGGGTGGTGGAACACCGTAAATTGTTCCCTGTCCGAAGAAGCAAAGAGGTCAGGAGAGGAGACCTCTGACGGGAGATACTTAGGAGACATCTAGAAGAAGAAGAAGAAGAAGAAGCGGGAGAAGAATTTATTTTCAAGCCAGAAAATTAAACGGAAGAGTCAAGTTCACGGTGCAAAGACCACAGATCTTGGGAGGGGGGAAGCACGACAAGGGAAGCTGAAATGCTGCCATGTTCCAGTACCACAGTGAGATGGGGGTCCGCGAGAGAGATCAGAAAAAATGGGCGCTGATCCGGAACGTCAACCAAGCCTTGAAAGTCCACACGCTTTTGTCGGTAAGAAGAAAGTTAAGAGTCTTTGTTATTTGGGAGAAATAGGAAGTTGCCCATCCTGAGCACGCTTTATCTGGAAGGTAGACGGAGAGAAGGACGTGCTATTACGTTTGAGTAAGCCTGCACAAGACTTGGGAAAACAAAGTGTGTATTTAAGGTCTTCTGCTAGTGACGGATTTTTTCCAATTGAGGGCTTTTTAAGCAAGGCCTGGTGGCATCTCCTTGGCTTCCGAACCGGTTGGGAAGATGTCAGAAGTATGAAGTTTTTTTTTTAATAACGTGTGAAAGTATTAGTGGATGTGTTAAGGGTGATCTCTGTGTTCTTGAAACAGAATGTCTCAAAGAGAGAGAGAGAGAGGGAGGAGAGGAGAGGAGAGGAGAGGAGAGAGAAAGAGAGAAAAGAGAAAAGTGGAGAGAGAGAAACAGGAGAGAGAAAGGAAAAAGACAGAAAGAGAGAAAAGGAGAAAGAGAGAGAAAAGAGGAGAAAGAAAAAATAGAAGGAGAGAAAAAGAAGGAAAGAGAGAGCAAAAGAGAAAAAGGAGGGAGAGAGAGAGAAAAGAGAAGGAGAGAGAAAGAGACAAGAGGAGAGAGAAAGAAAAGAAAAGAGAGAGAAAGCAAAGAGGAGAAAGAAAGAGAAAAATAGAAGGAGAAAGAAACAAGGAAAGAGAGAAAGAGAAAGAGAAAAGAGCAGAGAGAAAGAAAGGGACAAAGAGAAAAGGAGAGAGAAAGAGAGAAAAGAGAAGAGAGAAAGAGACAAGAGGAGAGAGAAAGAAAAGAAAAGAGAGAGAAAGCAAAGAGGAGAAAGAAAGAGAAAAATAGGAGAAAGAAACAGAAGGAAAGAGAGAGAGAGAAAGAGAAAAGAGCAGAGAGAAAGAAAGGGACAAAGAGAGAAAAGGAGAGAGAAAGAGAGAAAAGAGAAGAGAGAAAGAGACAAGAGGAGAGAGAAAACAAAGAGGAGAGAGAAAGAGAAAAATAGGAGAAAGAGAAACAGAAGGAAAGAGAGAGAGAGAGAAAGAGAAAAGCAGAGAAAGAAAGGGATAAAGAGAAAAGGAGAGAGAGAGAAAAAAAGGAGAGAGAAAGAAAAGGGAAAGTAAAGAGAAGGAGAAAATAGAAGGCGAAAGAGAGAGAAAGAGAAGGAAAGAGAGAAAGAAAGAGAAAAGGAGCAGAGAGAAAGGAAGGGAGAAAGAGAGAAAAGGAGAAAGAGAGAAAAGATAAAGAAAGAAACGAGAGAGAGAGAGAGAGAGGGAGGGAGGGAGGGAGTCAGTTGGTGCAATATTTTCAGTTTCTCTGCTTTTATAGTATCGGGGGTGGTGGTGTTGGAAGAGTCCCTCGAGATCATCAATTCAACCCTTTCCCAGAATGTAGAATAAAGACTGCCCAGAATTTTCAGGGAGTTGGGTGGTTTTAATTAACATAATAAATAATTTTTAAAAAAAAACCAACAAAGAAATAATAGACCCTTGTGGAAACATGGCCGTCCCGTTTCACTTGAGCATACAGTATATCTTCTCAAAATTCCAGAAAGGTGACTCCTTCTTGAAGTATCATTATACAGGTAGTCTTTGACTTAACAACAGCTCATTTAGTGACCGTTTCAAGTTACGACGGCACTGAAAATTCCAAAGCTTTGGAGCTTTGGGAACTGTCAGATAAAAGAGGGCGGAGCCCCCAGCTGCATAATGGGTGGAGAAAGAAGCTCAAAGGGGAATATATAAACGGAGCAAATTCCGCCTTCACTAGCACTGATGAAGTTACTTAGTTGGGTAATGAAACGTCCGCAGGAAATCAATCCAGCTCAGAGAGAACCAAGGACCCCACAGCAGTCGTTGTCGTTGTCGTTGTCGTTGTCGTCGTCGTCGTCGTCCTCCTCCTCCTCTTCCTCCTCCTCCTCCTCCTCCTCCTCCTCCTCCTCCTCCTCCTCCTCCTCTTCCTTCCTACATAGAGTATGTGAAACATACTCTAATATTTCTGTGTTGCCTGTCCTCCCAGGGGGATTATGTATGGATGGACCTCAGGACCAGACGGGAATTTGATGTTCCCATCGGAGCGGTGGTCAAGCTGTGCGATTCGGGACAAATCCAGGTGATCGACGATGAAGGAAACGTACGTAAAATGAAAACGCGATTTGAACCCTCCTTTCCTTGAGGTTCTGGGTATCGACAATCTTGGGCTCTCTACAGGTAGCCCTCAACTTACAACGGTTCATTCGGTGACCGTGAAAACTAGTCCTAAGTCACTTTTTATCGGTGCTGTTGTAACTTTGAACGGTCACTAAATGAACTGTTGCAAGTTGAAGGACTACCTGTAATCCGGAAACTATTAGGAAGGAGCTGTCTTCACCCTCTTTCTCTCACACAAACGTGATACTGTTTCTTGCTCCTCTGCAATGCAGCCCCTCCCTCTGGGGAATCCAGACTACATTCCACCACACTTCCCCAGAGCTGTTTGGCACACGCATGGTATTCAACAGGCTCAGAAGGAATCGGGTGGCCATTTTTTTTCCTTTTATTAGAAAGCAGAAGCTTTGGTGAGCTGCTTCAGGTGACCAGGTGAATCAAAGGCAACGCACAGGCTTCAGAGGCAGACACTGCGTGTGTCTGATAAAGTCCCAAAGGTGCTGTTCCAAAAGGCAGTGGGACATCGTTTGCTTTTTTCTTGATGATGTTTTGCTTCTCATCCAAGAGGTTTTTTGGAGGATAAATTCTTTGTGTCCAATCACCAAACCAAAGGAGATGAATTCTTTGTGTGTCCAGTCACACTGGCCAATAAAGAATTCTATTCTATTCTATTCTATTCTATTCTATTCTATTCTATTCTTATTTCTACTCTACTCTACTCTACTCTACTCTACTCTACTCTACTCTAGTCTTATTTCTATTCTATTCTTATTTCTAGTCTAGTCTAGTCTTATTTCTATTATATTCTGTTCTATTCTATTCTATTCTTATTTCTACTCTGCTCTACTCTACTCTAGTCTTATTTCTATTCTATTCTTATTTCTACTCTGCTCTACTCTACTCTAGTCTTATTTCTATTCTATTCTTATTTCTATTCTATTCTAGTCTACTCTAGTCTTATTTCTATTCTATTCTTATTTCTAGTCTAGTCTAGTCTTATTTCTATTATATTCTGTTCTATTCTATTCTATTCTTATTTCTACTCTGCTCTACTCTACTCTAGTCTTATTTCTATTCTATTCTTATTTCTACTCTGCTCTACTCTACTCTAGTCTTATTTCTATTCTATTCTTATTTCTATTCTATTCTAGTCTAGTCTAGTCTTATTTCTATTCTATTCTTATTTCTATTCTATTCTATTCTATTCTATTCTATTCTATTCTATTCTATTCTATTCTACTCTACTCTACTCTACTCTGTTCTATTCTTATCTCTACTCTACTCTACTCTACTCTACTCTGTTCTTATTTCTACTCTATACTCTTATTTCTACTCCACCCTACTCTATTCTATTCTTATTTCTACTCTATTGTATTCTATTTTTATTTCTACTCTACTCTATTCTATTCTTATTTCTACTCTACTCTTATTTCTACTCTATATTCTATTCTTATTTCTACTCTACTCTATTCTATTCTTATTTCTACTCTACTCTACTCTATATACTCTATTCTGTTCTTATTTCTACTCTATACTCTTATTTCTACTCTACTCTATTCTATTCTTATTTCTACTCTACTCTATATACTCTTATTTCTACTCTATACTCTATTCTATTCTATTCTTATTTTACTCTACTCTACTCTATTCTATTTTATTCTAGTTCTGAATTGAAGAAGCTTCTTGAATGAGGAGCGAAACGTCTTCAAAGAAAAACAAGAAAATCCAGTTGCCTTTTAAAAAAACAGCACCTTTGGGACAACCCTGACCTGGAGGACGGAGAATCTCCATGGACTCTCACAAAAGCGTCTGCCTTAATCACATTTCTCGGCTGGGAAAGGGGCTAGTCCCTTTGATTTGTTGCCTCCCTAGATTAACACAGATTTCCTGCGGAAACAGGGAGTTTCCCCCCAAAAGCTCAGTTCCTTCAGGCGCTCTGCAAAGCAACCCACGTGGTGAAGCGTTTGCGCCTGGTGCTTTAACCATGCGCCGTTTGATGCTCGGCCCGAGCTGCTGGCCTTGTGCGTCTTTTCCTTTCCATCTGGATCTCCACGGATGGGACCTGCTTGATTTATTATTATTATTATTATTATTATTATTATTATTATTATTATTATTATTATTATTATTATTATTATTTATTTATTTCAGGAGCACTGGGTCTCCCCTCAAAACGCCAGTCACATCAAACCGATGCACCCCACTTCTATCCATGGGGTGGAAGACATGATACGTCTGGGGGACCTGAACGAGGCCGGCATTCTGAGAAATCTCCTCATCCGCTATTGGGAGTGCCTGATTTATGTAAGTGCTTCTCCTGATGGAAGAGTGATTTGAAAATTTTCCTTCGTTTAGATCAGTGTTTCTCAACCTTGACAATTTTAAGGCATGTGGACTTCAACTCCCAGAATTCCACAGCCAGCATTGCTGGCTGTGGAATTCTGGGAGTTGAAGTCCACATGCCTTAAAATTGTCAAGGTTGAGAAACACTGGTTTAGATGATGATATTAATGTCTATTCGTTTTATAATACAGCTCTAGTCCTCGAATTACAACCGTTCAAAGTTACAGTGTCCCCCCAAAGGACACTGTTTTTCAAAAGGCAACGGGACTTTCTTTGTCCTTTCCTTGAAGACGTTTCGCTTCTCATCCAAGAGGCTTCTTCGGTTCTGACCGGACTTTCTCGTTTTTCCTTGAAGACGTTTCGCTTCTCATCCAAGGAGCTTCTTCAGACTGAAGACGCTTCTTGGATGAGAAGCGAAACATCTCTTGAAAAAGCATCTCCGTAGACAAAAGTTACAGCAGCACTGAAAAAAGTGACTGAGGATGGTTTTGCTGTTGCAGCATCTCTGTGGTCATCAAAATGATGCTTGGCACATCATTCATATCTATGACAATTGCAGTGTCCCATGTGATCATGTGGAAATATATAATAGACCTTCTACTCTACTCTACTCTACTCTACTCTACTCTACTCTACTCTACTCTACTCTACTCTACTCTACTCTACTCTATACTCTACTCTAATCTAAATTTTATATTCTATTCTCCTCTCCCCTCTCCTCTCTACTGTTGTCTCTCCTCTCATCTCGTCTCCTCTCCTCTCCTCTCCTCTCCTCTCCTCTTCTCTCTACTGTTGTCTCTCCTCTCCTCTCGTCTCTCTCGTCTCCTCTCCTCTCCTCTCTACTGTAGTCTCTCGTCTCCTCTCCTCTCATCTCCTCTCATCTCCTCTCCTCTGTAGTCTCTCCTCTCCTCTCCTCTCTACTGTTGTCTCTCCTCTCCTCTCCTCTCCTCTCTACTGTTGTCTCTCCTCCTCTCCTTTCCTCTCCTCTCTACTGTTGTCTCTCCTCCTCTCCTCTCCTCTTCTCTCTACTGTTGTCTCTCCTCTCCTCTCCTCCTCTTCTCTCTACTGTTCTCTCTCCTCTCCTCTCCTCTCTACTGTTGTCTCTCCTCTCTCCTCTCTCTCCTCCTCTCCTCTTATCTCTACTGTTGTCTCTCCTCTCCCCTCCTCCTTGAAGAAAAAGTTATCTGAACACAAAATAACATTTTCCTGCTCCCTCTGCTTTAAAACCCAGACTAACTGTGGCGGAAGGGTAAGTATACCAAGTGCCTTGTTGTCGCACTGCCTTACGCTCTGCTCTGTATTTGATGCTACGTTTTACGGATCGCTTCCGTCTGCTTGCTTGGCTTGGGAGGGGGAGCATTTATGTCCACCCCCTCACCTGGTTGCTCGCTGCATGGTCTTGCAGCATTGCAAAAAAAAAAAAAAAGAGAGAGAGAGAGAGAGCAAGGACCCCAGGGGAATGCTTAGCTTGGTCTGGGGGGCGTGTGTGGGGGGGCAGCACTTGCAATTGCTTTGTTTTTGGTTCACGCTTTCCTTTGGATGGAACCCGCTTCGTCTCGGTTACTGTTATGGCTCTGGGCTGAAAAAGCAGCACACAACTCAGTCTTGTGTCCGTGACAAGTTGTGGGGTTGAACGGGGATGGTTTGTAACTTTCTTTTTCCCACAGATCCTTGGGAAAAATGGGAGCTCAACTTTGGCCACAGTGAAGTAGCATTTTCTGCTTACGAATGTACAGCCACGTTTCCCTAAGACAGCGGATCTCAACCTGTGGGTCGGGACCCCATTTGGGGTCGATCGACCATTTCATGGGGGTCGCCAAGCAAGGCTGTCCGCCATTTTTTTTGTCCGCCATTTTTTTTGTCCGCCATTTTTTCCCCCTTTTCCGGCGGGTGCCTTACCTCCCTTGGGCTGGGCCAGCTGGTGGTCGGCCTGCTCCGTCTCTGCCGCTTGCCAGCTA
>NW_015388701.1:83889-86543 GCF_001527695.2 Protobothrops mucrosquamatus
GGTCGATCGACCATTTCATGGGGGTCGCCAAGCAAGGCTGTCCGCCATTTTTTTTGTCCGCCATTTTTTTTGTCCGCCATTTTTTCCCCCTTTTCCGGCGGGTGCCTTACCTCCCTTGGGCTGGGCCAGCTGGTGGTCGGCCTGCTCCGTCTCTGCCGCTTGCCAGCTACGCCTCGGCTGGCGCAGGGGGCGGAACCACACATGCGCGGCGCTCCCGGGCAGGGAAAGTCCTCGACTTACGACCGGTTGGGTAGTCCTCGACTTACGACCGGTTTAGTCCTCAACTTACAACCGGTTTAGTCCTCGACTTATGACCGGTTGGGGTCGCGGCATTAAAAAGGTTGAGAACCACTGCCCTAAGAGGATGACTTTAAGATGGGGGAGAGGTTGCAACTCCCAGGATCCCCCAGCTTGTATGGCTGGCGGGGGGAATTCTGGGAGTTGGAGTCCATCCATGCTGGCTGAGGAAATTCTGGGAGTTGAAGGCCACCCGTTCTGTCTGGGGGAATTCTGGGAGTTGAAGTCCATGCTGGATGAGGACTAGGTAAAAGGTTAGGTTGCTTTTTTGCTATGACTCCAGGTTAAAGTATTTTTTTTTAATTAAATTGTCAGCATAATAACAAATACGACAATTAATCGTTTCAGCTGTTGCTATCATAACACTGAAATATTTGTTTACTTTCATAAACGAAACAATTGATAAAGTATTCCTTATTAAACTGCCAACATAATAACTATAACAACACCCAACAGTCAAAAATACCAAATCTAGTAGACCTTGCTCCTTACTATTGCTCCTACTTACTATGACTACTACTACAATTGCTACTACTACCTTGGAAGGATTAACCCGTCAAAAATTCTGTGCAGTCAGAACTATCTGGTATAACAGCATTTATAACAATAATAACAGCGGCAATAATAATAATCGTTTAACCCTTTTCGCGAAGTGGCTGATCTCGTAGCCAGATCCACGGTCTGAGCTTGCCCAATTTTTCTTACTCTCTGCCCTCGTGTCTGTGCATGTGTGTATGTGTATTTATTTCTCTTCGCTCTCCAGACCTACACAGGCTCAATCCTGGTGGCCGTAAATCCCTACCAGCTACTTCCCATTTACTCCCCGGAGCAGATCCGTCTCTACACCAACAAAAAGATCGGTGAGATGCCTCCTCACATTTTTGCCATCGCAGACAATTGCTACTTCAACATGCAAAGGAACAACAGGGACCAGTGCTGTATTATAAGGCAAGTGGGGAGATAATAATAATAATAATAATAATAATAATAATAATAATAATAATAATAATAATAATAATAATAATAATAATAATAATAATAATAATAATAATAATAAAAAGTTGGAAGGGACCTTGGAGGTCTTCTAGTCCAACCCCCTGCTCAGGCAGGAAACCCTATACCATTTCGGACAAATGGCTGTCCAGTCTCTTCTTAAAAACTTCCAGTGTTGGAGCGTTCGCAGCTTCTGGAGGCAGGTAGTTCCACTGGTTAATTGTTCTCACTGTCAGGAAGTTTCTCCTTAGTTCTAGGTTGCTTAACAACAGCTCATTAATTGTCTGGTTTATTGTCCTCACTGTTAGGAAGTGTCTCCTTAGTTCCAGGTTGGTGGTGATGATGATGATGATGATGATGATGATGATGATGATGATAATAATAATAATAATAATAATAATAATAATAATAATAATAATAATAATAATAATAATAATAATAATAATGACCTGTCTTGCCAGGGTTGGAGCATTCACCGCTTCTGGAGGCAGGTGGTTCCACTGGTTAATTGTTCTAACTGTCAGGAAGTTTCTCCTTAGTTCTAAGTTGCTTCTCTCCTTGATTAGTTTCCACCCGTTGCTTCTTGTCCTGCCTTCAGGCGCTTTGGAGAATAGCTTGACTCCCTCTTCCTTGGGGCAGCCCCTGAGATACTGGAAGACTGCTATCATGTCCCCCCTCGTCCTTCTCTTCATTAAACTAGATACCAGGCTCCATCAAGGTCTTGGCATTGTCTTCCCAGGAGTAATGCCCAAAGAACCAAGAAGCATATCTGGAGCCCTTCTGAGTAATTTCTTTATTGTTCTTCAACTACAGACTGAATCTTGCCGGATTAAAACAATTATCTACATATCTATTAGATATACTCTGTGAATTGCTAGTGAGGGTCCCGCCTTTCCCTCTTCCTGCCCACCAGACATTCCCAGCTCCATGTATCTTTGCCCTGTAGGAAAGCCACTTGCACTGGGCAATAGAATAAGAGAATAACAGAGTTGGAAAGGACCTTGGAGGTCATCTAGTCCAACCCCCTCTGCTCAGGCAGGGAAAAAGTATACCATTTCAGACAGATAGTTGTTTCAATCTCTTCTGATAAGCCTCCAGGGCTGAAGCATCCGCAACTTCTGGAGGCAAGCCGTCCCACTGATTAATTGTTCTCGCTGTCAGGAAATTTCTTCTTAGTTCTAGGCTGGATTGTTCCTTGATTAGTTTCTCTCCATCAAAGAAAGAAAGGAAAGAGAGAGAGAGAGAGAGGCATAGAAAAGAGACAGGAAGAAAGAAGAAAAAAGAAGGAAGGAGAGAAGAAAGAGAAAGAAAGAAAGAAAGAAAGAAAGAAAGAAAGAAAGAAAGAAAGAAAGAAAGAAAGAAAG
>NW_015388701.1:88428-90559 GCF_001527695.2 Protobothrops mucrosquamatus
GGGAGGGAGGGAGGGAGGGAGGAAGGAAGGAAGGAAGGAAGGAAAGAAGGAAGAAAGAAAGGAAGGAAAGAAGGGAGGGAGGAGGGAGGGAGGAAGAAGGAAAGGAAGGAAGGAGGAAGAAGGAAAGGGAGGGAGGGAGGGAGGAAGAAGGAAAGGAAGGAAGGGAGAGAGGGAGGGAGGAAGGAAGGAAGGAAGAAGGAAAGGAAGGAAAGAGGGAGGGAGGAAGCATCATTTGAAGTTACCGCAGCACTGACATCGGTCCTCACAGTTATGACTGTTGCAGAATCCCCAGGGTCACATGATCAAAATTTGGATGCTTGGAAACTGGCATGTATTTATGATGGTTGCAGCATCCTGGGATCATGTGATCTCCATTTGCACCCTTCCCATCCAGCTTCCAACAAGCCAAGTCAATGGGGGAAGTCCCCACGTCATGAAGGGGCCATAGTTCCCCCATGCTGGCTGAGGAATTCTGGGAGTTGAAGTCCGCAAGTCATGAAGGGGCCATAGTTCCCCACCCCTGACCTAAGTGCTTCTTTATTGGATCCAGTGCCCCATTTAAACCTGGTTTGGAAGAAATGGCCTAGCGCAATCTTGGTTACACCTTTGTCTGTCTGTGCCCTGTTAGCTTTCGGGAATGCGAAGACCATTCGCAACGACAACTCAAGCCGGTTTGGCAAATACATTGACATCCATTTCAACAAGCGAGGGGCGATTGAAGGAGCTAAAATTGAGCAGTACCTGTTGGAGAAATCCCGTGTCTGCCGACAGGTAAGCCATCCCTTACAGACACCCCCTTAGATGTACAGGTAGTCCTTGACTTACAACCATTCCTTTAGTGCAGGGTTTCTCAACCTTGACAATTTTAAGGCATGTGGACTTCAACTCCCAGAATTCCACAGCCAGCAATGCTGGCTGTGGAATTCTGGGAGTTGAACTCCACATGCCTTAAAATTGTCAAAGTTGAGAAACACTGCTTTAGTGACTATTTGAAGTTACAACAGCAGTGAAAAAAGTGACTTATGACCGTTTTTCACACTTATGACAGGCGGCATCCCCAAGGTCACGTGATCAAAATTCGAACACAGCCATGTATTTATGACGTGTCCCGGGGTCATATGATCTTCTTTTGTGATCTTCTGACAAACAAAGATAAGGGGGGGGCAGATTCACTTAACAACTGTGTTGCTAACTGCACAATTGAAGTGATTCACTTCACAACCGTGGTCGTAAAAGGGGGGGAAACCTCACTTAACAACTATCTGGCTTAGCAATGGGAAATTTCAGTTCAATTGTGGGTTGCAAATTGAGGATTACCTGTATCCACCTCATCCACCTTCTCAGCAAGACAGTGGGGGGCTCTGCTGTTGGGGGGATGTCCTACCTAGCAAGACAGTTGGGAAGAAGAGAATCCAGATCTGGTTATTCAAACAAGACAGACAAGAAGCAACGGATGGAAACTCATCAAGGAGAGAAGCAACCTGGAATTAAGGAGGAATTTCCTGACAGTGAGATCAATGAACCAGTGGAACTGCTTGCCTCCAGAAGTTGTGGGTGCTCCATCACTGGAGGTTTTCAAGAAGAGATTGGACAGCCATTTGTCTGAAATGGGATAAGGTCTCCTGCTTGAGAAGGGGGCTGGACTAGAAGACCTCCAAGGTCCCTTCCAGCTCTGTTGTAACGTTTCACCTTTTCTGTTCTCTTTTTCTTCAGGCTCAAGATGAGAGAAACTATCACATATTTTATTGCATGCTGAAAGGAATGAGCTCGGAGCAGAAACAAATGCTGGGACTTAAAAAAGCAGCCGATTATAATTATCTTTCCATGGTAAGAGGTTAAAACAAATAATTTTTCCAATCTCTTTTTTCTGCATGGCTGCAACGGCTGATCCTTGTTAATATAAACGAAGCCGTGATAGAAATTTTTTTGTAGCTCGGGTGATAGATGTTGATGAGGGGTCTTCAAACGTGGCCCTTTTATGGCTTGTGGACTTCAACTCCCAGAATTCCTCAGCCAGGCACACTGGCTGAGGAATTCTGGGAGTTGAAGTCCGCAAGTCATGAAGGGGCCATAGTTCCCCCATGCTGGCTCAGGAATTCTGGGAGTTGAAGTCCACAAGTCATGAAGGGGC
>NW_015388701.1:91588-97732 GCF_001527695.2 Protobothrops mucrosquamatus
GAACTGAAGCAAGACGCTGCAACGGAAGTCCCACTGAGGATGTCGCCTACCATTGTGACGGTTCAAAAGCTAAACAGCAAAGCCCAGAGAAGAAAAAAAAGAAGAAATAGGGGAGACATCACAGCAGTGTTCTAGTATCTCAGGGGCTGCCCCAAAGAAGAGGGGGTCAAGCTATTCTCCAAAGCACCAGGAGGTAGGACAAGAAGCAACGGATGGAAACTAATCAAGGTGAGAAGCAACCTGGAACTAAGGAGAAACTTCCTGACAGTTAGAACAATTAACCTTTGGAACAGGTTGCCTTCAAAAACCGTGGGTGCTCCATCACTGGAGATTTTTAAAAAGAGGCTAGACAGTCACTTGTCTGAGATGGTATAGGTTCTCCTGCTTGAGCGGGGGGGCTGGACTAGAAGACCTCCAAGGTCCCTTCCAGCTTCTATTCTATTCTATTCTATTCTATTCTATTCTATTCTATTCTATTCTATTCTTATTCTTATTCTTATTCTATTCTATTCTTTTTCCTTTATTCTATTCTATTCTATTCTATTCTATTCTATTCTATTCTATTCTATTCTATTCTTTTTCCTTATTCTATTCTATTCTGTTCTGTTCTGTTCTGTTCTGTTCTGTTCTATTCTATTCTATTCTATTCTATTCTATTCTATCCAGTGGAAAGACTGGCCTCCAGAGGTTTTGAGTGCTCCATCAGTGGAGGTTTTTAAGAAGAGACTGGACAATCACCTGTCTGAGACGGTATAGATTCTCCTTCTTGAGCAGGGGGCTGGACTAGAAGACCTCCAAGGTCCCTTCCAGCTTCTATTCTATTCTATTCTATTCTATTCTATTCTATTCTATTCTATTCTATTCTATTCCATATTTTCTATTCTATTCTATTCTATTCTATTCCATTCTATTCCATATTTTCTATTCTATTCTATTCTATTCTATTCTATTCTATTCTATTCCATTCCATTCCATTCCATTCCATTCCATATTTTCTATTCTATTCTATTCTATTCTATTCTATTCTATTCTATTCTATTCTATTCTATTCCATTCCATTCCATTCCATTCCATTCCATATTTTCTATTCTATTCTATTCTATTCTATTCTATTCTATTCTATTCTATTCTATTCTATCCAGTGGAAGGACTTGCCTCCAGAAATCGTGGGCGCTCCATCACTGGAGGTTTTTAAGAAGAGACTGGACAGTCACCTGTCTGAGATGGTATAGGTTCTCCTGCTTGAGCAGGGGGCTGGACTAGAAGACCTCCAAGGTCCCTCCCAGCTCCTATTCTATTCAAACTAAGCCATAACCTGCTTGTCAGTTAGGTCAGGCTCTCTAATGCTTTGCACACTCTCGTCCTTCCACCAGGGCAACTGCATTACTTGTGACGGAAGAGACGATAGCAAAGAGTACGCCAACATCCGAGCAGCCATGAAAGTCCTCATGTTCACCGACACGGAGAACTGGGAGATCTGCAAACTTTTGGCCTCCATCCTGCACATGGGAAACCTGCGATACGAAGGTAGCATCCCCATCGCTGTGAAGGGATGGAGCAGGAACTCTAGCGTGGTTTTGTCACGTTCTCCCTTTTCAGTTCATTATCCGAGGAGAAGCTTTGTAGCGCAGGGTTGAAATGAGGGGACCTTGGTGGTCTCTAAGTTTGGAGGTTTTCTTTGCAGACGTTTCATGACCCAACTAGGTAATAGCATCAGTGCTAGAAGGGAGTAGGGTGTGTGGAGAGAGGAGGAGGAGGAGGAGGAGGAGGAGGAGGAAAAAGACTGTGGGGTCCTTGGTGCTCTCTGATCTGGGATGTTTTCTTGCAGACATTTCATTACCCAACTAGGTAACATCATCAGTGCTAGAAGCGAGTGGGGTTTGCTCTGTGCAAACAATCCTCTTGTATGTAAACAGAGCACAAACCCCAGTCCCACTGCTGCCACCAGTTTGTTTCTGCTTCTCTTTCTGCAGCCCGGAACTACGACAATCTCGACGCTTGTGAGGTTCTCCACTCTGCGTCCTTGATAACCGCTGCGTTGTTGCTGGAGGTGAGCTGGATTCTCTCCTGTCTTGCTTAGGTGGAAGCTGTAGGAAGCTCCCCTTACAGCAGAGGTGAGGAACTACGGCCCCTTCATGACTTGGGGACTTCAACTCCCAGAATTCCTGAGCCAAGCCATGCATGGCTGGCTGAGGAATTCTGGGAGTTGAAGTCCGCAAGTCATGAAGGGGCCATAGTTTCCCCCATGCTGGCTGAGGAATTCTGGGAGTTGAAGTCCACAAATCATGAAGGGGCCATAGTTTCCCCCATGCTGGCTGAGGAATTCTGGGAGTTGAAGTCCACGAGTCATGAAGGGGTCATAGTTCCCCCATGATGGCTCAGGAATTATGGGAGTTGAAGTCCACCAGTCATAAAAGGGCCATAGTTTCCCACCCCTGTGCTTACAGGTAGTGTTTGTTTAGGATTAAGAGGTCATAAAAATCAGGCGCAATTCACTTTTGTTTAGCAATAGAAAGTTTGAATTGAATTGAATTAAATGCTTTATTTATTTGGCCAAGTGATGAAACACATAAAGAATTTGTCTCCAGTACAGAAGCACACATGTACATGCAAACCAAAATGACAACAACAACAATAATAATACATCCTGAATTTATGAGACCTGAATATTCTGACTTTGCAAAAAAAACACTCTACTCGGAACTGCCTATATATACAAGTAGTCCTTGACTTACAACCGTTCATTTAGTGACTGCTCAAAGTTACAACGGCACTGAAAAAAAGGACTTATGACCGTTTTTCACACTTATGACTGTTGCAGCATCCCCGCAGTCGCATGATCAAAATTCAGACGCTTGGGCAACTAGCATGTATTTATTGATTGATTTAGGTCCCGGAGTCTCGCGATCACAATTTGCAACCTTCGGACAGGACTTCCAATAAATCAAGTCAATGGGGGAAAGCCAGATTCAGTTAATGACTCCGTGCTTCACTTAATGGCAGCAGGGATTTGCGAATTTTGGGCTCCGTTGTGGTGATAAGTCGAGGACTTTGGTGTTCAACCAAATGCACCCATAGAGAACCATTGGTTCACTTTGTCTGAAGTGGTATAGGGTTTCCTGCCTGAGCAGGGGGTTAGACTAGATGACCTCCAAGGTCCCTTCCATCATCATCATCATCATCATCATCATCATCATTAGTAGTAGTAGTAGTAGTAGTAGTACTTTAAGACGGTGGCATTTGCTTCACAACCGCTGCAAAAAAATATATGCATAAATTCAGGTTGGTCATGGTGCGTGCTAACACAACTTTTATTATGTGCTGGCTGGGGAATTCTGGGAGTTGAAGTCCACCCCTCTTAAAGTTGTCAAGGTTGAGAAACACTGGGCTGCAGGATAGGTCTCAATCCCCCAAAACTGTTTTAAGGAAACTTCCCTTGATATTTTTTTTTTTTGGGGGGGTGCAAAATATTGGCTAGTTCTGCAAATTTGTGCAACCGTGACGGGCGCCAACTCCACTACGGAAGAGAACAAGAACTAGTCCATGTACAGGCAGCCCTCGACTTACGACCACAAACGAGCCCCCAATTTATGTTGCTAAGTGAGACACTTTGCCCCATTTTACGACCTTCCTCGCCCCGGTTTTTAAGTGGATCGCCGAAGTTGTGACGTTAATCACACGGTTGTTAAATGAGTCTGGCGTTCCCCCCCACCCTGTGGACTTTGCTCGCCAGGAGGTCGTGAAAGGGAGATCGCGTGACCTCCCCAGGACGCTGCGACCGTCGTAAATGTGAGTCAAATTTGTCCAGCATCTGATCGTAAATCACGTGACCCTGGGGATGCTGCGATGGTCATAAGGGTGAACAATGTTCGCTTTTTCCAGTGCTGTTGTAACTTTGAACGGTCGCTAAGTGGACTGTCGTAAGTCGAGGACCTCCTGTAAGCTTTTCTTCTTAATGCTTTTTAGGTGGAGCCTCAGGATCTGATGAACTGTCTGACTAGCCGGACTATTATTACTAGAGGAGAGACCGTTTCCACCCCGCTCAGCATGGAGCAGGCCATAGATGTCAGAGACGCATTTGTGAAGGTGAATTCTGAATCGCCCTCGGTCCTTTCCCGCCATTTCTTGGTGCCCTCTTCAGAAAAAACTACATGTCCCAAGATTCTTAGAGAGAGGACCTCATCTAATAATAATAATAACAATAGAGTTGGAAGGGACCTCGGAGGTCTTCTAGTCCAACCCCCTGCTCAGGCAGGAAACCTCCTTATACCATTCCATTTTTAATGATTGGAAATGCTTTCTGGATTTTTTTGCATGAAATAGAAAAAAGTGAATTTATGATAAGTGGTTGTTTTGACTGGAAGTTGAAATCCACTTCATGAAGGGGCCTTGGTTTCCCCCATGCTGGCTCAGGAATTCTGGGAGTTGAAGTCCACGAGTCATGAAGGGGCCATAGTTCCCCCATGCTGGCTCAGGAATTCTGGGAGTTGAAGTCCAGGAGTCATGAAGGGGCCATAGTTCCCCCATGTTGGCTGAGAAATTCTGGGAGTTGAAGTCCCTGAGTCATGAAGGGGCCATAGTTCCCCCATGCTGGCTCAGGAATTCTGGGAGTTGAAGTCCACGAGTCATGAAGGGGCCATAGTTCCCCCTTGCTGCCTCAGGAATTCTGGGAGTTGAAGTCCACGAGTCATGAAGGGGCCATAGTTCCCCCTTGCTGCCTCAGGAATTCTGGGAGTTGAAGTCCACGAGTCATGAAGAAACCAAAGTTTTCCTCATGCTGGCTCAGGAATTCTGGGAGTTGAAGTCCACAAGTCATGAAGGGGCCAAAGTTTATAGGAAAAAAATGAAAATAATGTTGTAACCATAAAGCAAGGGATCAGCTAACGTTTATACTTCTAAATGCTGTGAAAGAAAACCAGAAGTTATTTCTTTATACTTTTCCTGCACTTTGTCTTTCTTTTTATTTTCCTCCCTCATCTCCCTTCTCTTTCTCTTCCTTTTCCTCTTTCTCTCTGTCTTCCTCTTTCTTTCTTTCCCTTTCTCTCTCATTCCCTCCTTTCTTTTCCTTTCCCTTCCCTTCCAATTTTCACTTTTCCCTTCCTCACCCTTCAAACAATTTGCAGTGTTTATAAGCATTTAAGGCCCCTTAGAAACCATATGAGAAATGTTTATAGTTGCCATTGCTGTGCTACCCTCCTAAAGAAGGGGATGAGGGGGGAAAAAAGAAATAAAAAAGGGAAAATATTTTTCCACCTCATAGTTCAGTTCCACACAACCCTAAAAAAAACAACCCACTGGTTTTAGAGCAGTGTTACTCAAACCTGACAACTTTAAGATGGGTGGACTTCAACACCCAGAATTCATGCTGGCTGGGGAATTCTGGCAATTGAAATCCACCCATCTTAAAGTAGCCTAGAAGCTCAGGAATTCTGGGAATTGAAGTCCACACATTAAAGTTGCCAAATTTGAGAAACCCAGGAATTCTGGGAGTGGAAGTCCACCCATCTTAAAGTAGCCGAGAAACCCAGGAATTCTGGGAGTTGAAGTCCACCCATCTTAAAGTAGCCGAGTGTGAGAAATACTGAACTAGAACATAAGAGCCATCTCCCAAGGGATGCTGAAATAAATTTTAATGATTGTCTATCCCTATTTTTGAATTTCCAGGGCATCTACGGCAGGCTTTTCGTGTGGATTGTGGAGAAGATCAACGCGGCCATCTACCGACCACCTTCCCACGAAAGCAAAAACATCCGGAGGTCCATCGGATTATTGGATATTTTCGGATTTGAGAACTTCAGAGTAAACAGGTGTAGCATCTAAGAAAAGGCATAAGAGGTTTACTCAGAGGCAGGAGGGATGGGGAAGGGAATCCATTCCCCCCTTCCAACAGAATGGTAACAATACGGTGGAGATTTCAATATCAAGTCAATTTGCCTGAAGGCTGAAATCCTTAGGGTGTAACATAAGGGTCTCCGGCCTGTGGGCCACAGCCCACTTCCGGGCCGTGGCCTGTTGGCCACTGGGCTGCATGAGTGTTTGGCCAGTGCACGTGCGCATTGATGGACAGGTAATCCTCAACTTACAACCACGATTGAGCCCAAAACGTCCATGGCTAAATGGGACAGTAGTTAAGTGAGTTTGGGG
>NW_015388702.1:0-1567 GCF_001527695.2 Protobothrops mucrosquamatus
AGATGTTGAGACTCTAGAAAGAGTACAGAGAAGAGCAACAAAGATGATTAGGGGACTGGAGGCCAAAGCATATAAGGAAAGGCTGCTGGAATTGGGTATGTCTAGTTTAATGAAGAGAAGGACGAGGGGGGACATGATAGCAGTGTTCCAATATCTCAGGGGCTGCCACAAAGAAGAGGGAGTCAAGCTATTTTCCAAGACGCCTGAAGGCAGGACAAGAAGCAACAGATGGAAACTAATCAAGGAAAGAAGCAACCTAGAACTAAGGAGAAACTTCCTGACAGAACAATTAATCAGTGGAACAACCTGCCTCCAGAAATGGTGAATGCTCCAACACTGGACGTTTTTAAGAAGAGACTGGACAGCCATTTGTCTGAAATGGTATAGGGCAGTGGTGGTGAACCTATGGCACGGGTGCCAGAGGTGGCACTCAGAGCCCTCTCTGTGGGCATGCGTGCCATCGCTCCAGTCCTAGGCCTTCAACTGGTTTTTATAAAACCTTTTCGCTTTAGGCCTCCGCCGCCGTGTGCAAAAAAAAAAGGTTCAATCAGTAAATTTTAACTTCTCGCAGAAAAAAAAAGATCTTGCAAAGTTTGAATTGATGGATTGAACTTTTTAGTCCCACCCTGTCTGCTGTTACCACCGCAGCCATGCCCACCCAATGGCCACGCCCACCCAATGGGCCATGCCCACCCGGCACTCGACAGTGCATAAGTGGGTTTTGGGTTGCAGTTTGGGCACTCAGTCTCTAAAAGGTTCGCCATCACTGGTATAGGGTTTCCTGCCTGAGCAGGGGGTTGGACTAGATGACCTCCAAGGTCCCTCCCAACTTTATTATTATTATTATTAACATAGGCAGATAGTTGAGGTAAAGATTACTATAATGACAATGGCAAGAGCATCATTTCACACTGTGTAGGAAAAGGCAGTGGTAAACCATTTCTGTATTTTGTCTGAAATGGTATAGGGTTTCCTGCCTGAGCAGGAGGTTGGACTAGACGACCTCCGAGGTCCCTTCCAACTTTATCATCATCATCATTATTATTATTATGTTACTGAAGAAAAGCTGAGGATCTTTAGAGTACTAATTGTGTTTACATGATGGCTATATTAAAGTGTTAGGGACATATAGTTGTTGATGTTATACCATGCAGGAAAAGAAAATCTACAGCTGCAAAGAAAAAATTATATAGGGAACATGGAACATAAGAAGTATGAACAAGGAAAAGGTCAGCATAGCAAAGGTGAAATTAATTGATGATACATTGACATTTTAGATTAAGATTTAAGATTTAAGATTTATTTCATTTATACCCCGCCCTTCTCCCGGAGGACTCAGGGCGGCTTACAGCCAGTTAAAACAATTAAACAAAATACAAATCTAAGATAAATTAAAAATAAATATTCGAATCGGCCGCACTACTAAAATTCAATTAAAACCAATTTAAAATTACCCCTAGGCCAGTCCTGCCTGCTGAAACAGCCAGGTCTTGAGGGCACGGCGGAAGGAGGGGAGATCCGGAATCACCCGGATCTCTGGGGGCAGCTCGTTCCAGAGGGTGGGCGC
>NW_015388702.1:4845-12408 GCF_001527695.2 Protobothrops mucrosquamatus
ATTACACAGCATTTAAGCTCAGGGCAGCTTACAGTCAGCTCCTCTGATTTTATCCCCACAATAACCTTCTGTATAAGTTGGGTTGAAATGCATCATCTGGCTGAGAGTTACCAAGAGAGTTTCCATTGCTGAAGATGAACTTAAGGCCGAGTCTCACCTAGTTTAACACTTTCACTACTACATAATTTCTATTTTTTTTAAAAAAAAAATGTGTTATATATCTCATCATAGTGGAAAAAAATAGTACCCATTTGATGTCAGTCTGCTGTCCCAGTGCTACCAATTGAAGTGCTATATTCATATGTGAAAGAGCTGTCTTTAGAGCAGAAAGATATTTCAAGCCAAAAATCACTAATGAATTTGCTCCAGCAACACAAGTCGCCTTTCTGTTTCAGATCACCCAGGCTGCCCAGCAGCGCCATGGCGGCCACACCCTCTTTCCATGCCCCGCAGCATCAATTGTGTGCATTGGGGCGTGAGGGCAGAGTCTTGTCTATGTTGCCAGGCTGCCATGTCCTTGGCTGCGCTGCTCGGCGTGGGCCACGCTCAGGGGCGATTCTCCTCTAGGGAGGCTGCTGGTGGGGTCGCAGGCGGAGGCAAGGCTGGGGCAATGGCACGTGTGCCCACAGAGAGGGCTCCGAGTGCCGCCTCTGGCACCCGTGCCATAGGTTCGCCACCACTGCTATAGATAAACAGAATATTTTTTGCCTTTTTACAGTTTCCTTCATTCTGAATAAACAAATTGGTTTTTTTTACAGAATTTCCCATTCACGTGGATGTCGGGGGAATATCTCTTATCAAAGATTAAGCATGTATGTAGCACATTATGTCTTGGAATACTAAAAATGAGCCCATGTAAAAAAAAACAAACATACATGTACCTTTAAGTCAGTCTTGACTCCTGGTGACTGCCTGAACTAGAACATGCAGTTTTCTTGGCAGTATTTTTATTTGCCTTCTTCCCAGCATTGAGAGAAAGCAACAGGCCCAAGGTTACCCAGCTGGGACAAGAACTCACTGACTCCCGGGTTCTGGTCTGGGACTCCTTAATCACTTCACCAGGGGTAGGCAACCTTGGCTCTTTTATGACTCATGGACTTCAACTCCCAGAATTCCTGAGCCAGCCATGCTGGCTCAGGAATTCTGGGAGTTGAAGTCCATGAGTCATAAAAGAGCCAAGGTTGCCTACCCCTGCACTACACTATCAAGACAGGTTCATTGATTATTTTTCCAAAATGGAGGGGATATATTTTCTTATGTGAAAATTGATTAAGATTAATTGTATAACTTTTAGAATAGCAGAGACCAGCAATTAATAAGATTTCACTCTCTGAAATTAAGGTGAAAACAATGTTAAATACGTCTAACAGCCTGTCTAGCTAGTTCTTTCTAAAGTTGCAAAACCCTGATAGCAAAAAGCCCTAGTTATGTCTGAATTGACAGAAGGTAGTAAGTTTGGGAAAGGTTGTTTTCTCTACTCCTTCCATTTTGGGATTTGCAAGGAGCAAAATGTCTGTGGAGATTCTCAGTCATCTAGGTCATGGTTCTCAGATTCTGAGAATCTCCATAGACATTTAGCTATGCACTTTGGGATGAACATCCTTCAAATGGCGCGGGAGTATGAACAGATTTCCAGAAAATATTGCAAACGACAGGAACCATTTGCGCTTCAATTTGAGATGCAGACTCATCCCCAACAGCCTGCACCTGTTTTCAACAATGAAGGGACCCAGGGCAGAAAACATCCTGCAGCCAAGAGGCTCCACATATATTTGCACTACTCAGGTGACCCTGAGGACACAGGTAAACCTCCAAATAGCCTCAAGGACTCTGTAAAACAGCGGTTCTCAACCTATGGGTCGCGACCCCATTTGGGGTCGATCGACCATTTCACGGGGGTCGCCAAGCAAGGCTGTCTGCCATTTTTTTCCCCTTGTCCGGCAGGTGCCTTACCTCCCTTGAGCTGGGCCAGCTGGTGGTCGGCCTGCTCCGTCTCTGCCGCTTGCCAGCTACACCTCGGCTGGCGCAGGGGGCGGAACCATGCATGCGCGGCGCTCCTGGGCAGGGAAAGTCCTCGACTTACGACCGGTTGGGTAGTCCTCGACTTACAACCGGTGTAGTCCTCGACTTACGACTGGTTTAGTCCTCGACTTACGACCGGTTGGGGGTCGCGGCATTAAAAAGGTTGAGAACCACTGCTGTAAAAGAATGCAAATGCCAACTATCTGCAAGGAATATAAATCCTTCTATTCCCCATCATCCAGTCAGAGCTAAAGAAGCTTCTTAGACGAGAAGTGAAACGTCTTCAAAGAAAAACAAGAAAGTCCAGTTGCCTCTGAAAAAGCACCTTTGGGACAAGGAGCAAAATGGTTGACCTATTTAACAAAGACAGTGGGCAGAAAGCAAAGAAAAGTGTTAAAAATGCATCAATGCCTAATCCTAGCAATGGTTCTACCCACTTTTGTGTCTTCCAATCCAATTGTTCTCTTTCTTTAAAAGAGAAAAAAGGAAAAGGAAAAAAAGGCTGCAATGTTTTCTTTTTACCAGTAGAGGGAGCAGGAACACCATAAAAGAATTTCAGTAGTCTTCTGCCCTCTACTGACAAAGGAAAGGACTGCAGCAAATGCTTTGGGGGGATTTTTGCTGCTGTTTTATTAAAGTACTAGAAAAATAATAAAATACCTTACACAAGTGTTGCTAATAGTAGACATCATATTGATTAGACTTATTCAGGTGAAATGAGAAATGAAAGTGAGTGGAAATGATGGAGCTTAGCAGTCTGCAGAAGAGATCTTAAATCAGTACTTCTTTGGGTCAAACAGCACTTTGTAGAAGCTGAATGTGAAGAGTGTTGTAGAAGCTGTGTGAAGAGTGGCAGGCATAGATAGGGTACATGTAGTTTGGCAGTCTGTTCCTTGAAACATAATCAGCTTATTGTCAGAAATATTTTGTTGAAGCAGCCAAAAAGGATGGATGGAGATATATATATATATATTTATATTCTGAAAGGAATTCCAGTCTGATTCTGAGAATGTTTTGACAGAAAATGCAATTACCAATTACTGAGTTTATTCAATTTTCAAATCTGGAACTATATTGTCATGCTTATCTACTGTTAAGGATTAAATATAGGAAGCCAACAAATGGTGTTGATTTCCAATTTCGGCAATTTGGGAATATACATATATAGCACTTTTGGTTTGATGGACAGTTTTAGGATCTAAATATACTAAAAGTCTGGAATCTCTGNAATTACCAATTACTGAGTTTATTCAATTTTCAAATCTGGAACTATATTGTCATGCTTATCTACTGTTAAGGATTAAATATAGGAAGCCAACAAATGGTGTTGATTTCCAATTTCGGCAATTTGGGAATATACATATATAGCACTTTTGGTTTGATGGACAGTTTTAGGATCTAAATATACTAAAAGTCTGGAATCTCTGAAAAAATTACTATGGAATGGAATGTAAAAAAAGATTTGACCCTTTTTCCTATGTCAAAATGACTTTGTGAGGAAATTCAGCTTTAAAAATTGGAAAAAAAACATGGTGGTATGGAAAAATTGATGGAAGCGAGGATAAGTGACTTTGTACCAGCTGATAGATGAAGATGAATTTTCAACACACTCTGTGTTACGAGATAAATATCTTCTATCAGGTATAGCCCAATGGCAATATTTACAATTATAACAATGTTTGTTAATAGCATTGTTTGTACTAACACCTGAGATGCTGTAATAACTTTTGAAATCCTTTAAAAATGAAAAAAGGTTGATTGTTCATTTTTATATATTTGGTAAATCAGTTTGATATTCAGATGATAAGAAGTGGAATAAAGAACGAGAAGTTTCTATATTGTCTAATAAATGGGAGAGTGTCTTAACCTCTACAGCAAGAGTGTCAATGGACCTTAAATTACACAACAAAATTATACAACAAAAAATATTTAGAATTCATTGGACTCCCTTATGCTTGTATAGAAAAGGCAATGCTTCTTTAAAACATGCTTTACAATGTCCTATGCTTACCAGATTTTCGAAAAAAGTAGTGGATTATATAAATATGATATAATAGTAATAATAATAATAGTAATAGTAATAACAGTAATAATATAAAGTTGGAAGGGACCTTGGAGGTCTTCTAGTCCAACCCCTGCTCAGGCAGGAAACCCTATAACATTTCAGACAAATGGCTGTCCAGTCTCTTCTTAAAAACCTCCAGTGTTGGAGCATTCACAGCTTCTAGAGGCAGGTTGTTCCACTGATTAATTGTTCTAACTATCAGGAAATTTCTCCTTAGTTCTAGGTTGCTTCTCTCTTTGGTTAGTTTCCATCTGTTGCTTCTTGTCCTGCACTGTGGTGCTTTGGAGAATAGCTTAACTCCCTCTTCTTTGTGTCAACCCATGAGACCTCTTCTTTGTGTCAACCCATGAGATATTGGAACAGTATCATGTCACCCCTAGTCCTTCTTTTCAATAAACTAGACATACCCAACTTCAGCAACCGTTCTTTATATGTTTTATATGATTGTGCAACAAAACCTAATTCTCAAGAGGATATTATACTCTTGAACTGCATGCCTAGCATTTGGAATTTGACAGCTGGATAACATAAATAGGTTCTCTGTGGCATTACCCTGGCCAAAAGACTGATACTGCAGCATTGGATTGCACTTATTACCTATGAGCGGATTGCTTATAGACATGGACTGCCTATGGACAAGTTTAATAAAATATGGGACATTAATATAGAATATAGTACATTAAAACAGTTGTATAAATGTACTATAAATATATAAGCACTTGGATAATATTTGCTTTAGATACATATAGAATTATAATTATTTATATTAACATATTTCTGTCATTTTTTGCTTTTTTATTAGAGCACTTTTTTATGTCTCCTTTTTTCCCCTTCCTTTTGACAATGTATGCATCATTACTGCTATCCCTTTTATGTTTTGCTCTTTATTTCTTGTTGTTATTGAAAAGCAATTAAATAAATAAACCTCTGTTGGAAACATGGTATTTGCTCTGCAGGACAGTATCTTTCTGAGTATCTTAACAAAGAAGCCTAAATCTTTGGCTTCCTCACATGCTAACAATGCCAAATTGGACAACTTCCTATATTACTGTTGCTTTTTGGAAAGTATTGAACTATTTCTTGGAAAAATGGTCAGAGAGCAGATAGTGTTTATTCTAGGTTTTACAGTATTGCTTGCTACATAAGAAATAAATAAATAAATAGGTAATAACCTTAAGGCCAAGTCAAATAAAAACTGAAATAACAGAGATAATTTCACCATTATATGTAAGAAATGTTTTCTAAATAATATACACACATAAGAGATGTATCATTATTTATTACTAGCTGTACCCGGCCATGCGTTGCTGTGGCTCAGTCTGGTTAAATGGAAAAGAAAGAAAAGAGAAAGCGCACATTTGTAATATGTTTAATTTTACAATGCTTGTGGGTATACAATATTTTTTGTTGTTCCATTGTCTTTATGGAATCGTAAAATTGGAAATTTGGAAATCGTAAATGGATCGTAAATCGGAAACATTGAAATGGAATCGTAAAATCGTAGCGTGTGTTGCTTTTACGTCCAACAGATGGCGCTGTTTTTCAAAAAAAGCATGTTTTTACCTGTCACAGGTGTGACATCTATATAATAGTAGGTATATAAAAACACGTGTGTATTCAAATGCAACGTTGTGTCAAAATTTCAAAGCAATCGGTGAAGAACTTTCAGAGATTTAAGATTTTGAACAAACGAACATTTACATTTTTATTTATATAAGATTACTTATGCTGTAAGGACATAAGAGAACATAAAAACTACTTGAAAAGTTACTGGTTGGTCTTGGTTATACTGTTAAGAGACCAGGGTTAAACTTTCTCATTCTGTGATCTTTCATGGAACAGGTTGCATCTATTTTATAACAATCATATCAGTATTTCAAACAAAAATTAAGTATCTTCTGTTATACCTTACCCAACCAGTTAACTGTGTAAGCAGAAACATTAGCTTCCCAATCTGGAATGTGTTCATTTAATTTAAAATTCTATGGATGCTAGATTAATTACATTCAATTAAACAGCAGCTTTCAGAAACCTGGTGCAAAAGGAAAATGTATTTTTTTACTATTTTCACACCTAGTTTCAGTTAATTCTGCCACTCATGCATTCATTCTTTGTTTGCATGCAAGCTCTAATGACTTGCAGAGTCAAATAAATAATGTTAATCTCTTAATTCTTTCCTCCCTTTCTGTACTGATGAAAAAAATTTTGATTTTTATTTATACAGTATTTCACTTTTACTTTTATTATTGTTTTAGTTACTTTGATCATTTGGGAGGATAAAGGTGAAATAAAAAAGAAATAATATAAATATATACAGATTGTATCCGTGTAACTTTTTAAAATAATTTGAACGGCTTTGGAAATATGTAATTTTCAGCAATTATGAATGGTATAGAACCTAAAGCATCATTCTGCAGTCTCAGTTTTTTTAACAATACAAACTTTTGAGGTTGTTTTTAATGGGAAATAAATTTGATTAGATTTAATAAGTCTAGTATCAGCAATACACACGTAGGATTCTGGTTCAAATCACATTTATCAATCCAGACAGACTGAAAGAAACATGTACTTCTTAATCCAAATTCTTGGTTTTTCAAGATCCAAACTGTGTCTCTAATGCTACCTTGAGACTAGAGACAAGTCTTGTGAAAGTAGAGGCTAGTAGTAGTAGACCGTACTCAACTACTGGCTCAGACTATTGCTTTTTCCCTTTGACCTTGCCCCACTAACTATGAGGGATGATTTTCAGTCCATGTGGAAAAAGTGACAACTAAAATCTCATTCTCTCCTGGTCTTCTACTCAGCATGAGATATGACCGGGCCAAAACACACATTAAATGGTGTGTTGTAGACATAGTGTGCCAGTTAGATCTAGCTATGCCCCCAACCTTTATTACCAATGAATCCAGCTGGGTTCTCTACCTTCCCTAATCTTGAAGTACCTAACCATCGTAAAGCCTTTATTTTACACAGTCTCATGCCATTCCCTCAGCTGTCCTTGAAGGCCAAAACAGGATAATCTGTACCCAAAGAGACAATGCCCCTGTGGACATGAAGAAACTACAGAACACCTGTACTAAATTAGACTAGTACTAGTACTTAGACTA
Organism: Protobothrops mucrosquamatus; assembly: GCF_001527695.2. Classification (NCBI taxonomy): domain Eukaryota; kingdom Metazoa; phylum Chordata; class Lepidosauria; order Squamata; family Viperidae; genus Protobothrops; species Protobothrops mucrosquamatus. The sequence continues at coordinate 12,040 of NW_015388702.1, forward strand.
CAAGACCTCCAAGGTCCCTTCCAACTCTGTTATTCAGTTATATCTACTTTTCCAGTGCCTATACAAAGACATTCATACTAACCTCGTCTCACCATTATTGCAGAAATACCCAGGACACACCGGGAAATTTTATACCTCCCTGCTGCTTTCAGATACCAACCCTGCGACAACATACAGTGTTGCCTGATTCTGAGCAGCTGCACTTAAAATTCATCAGAAGACCAATTTTAATGAGCACTTAGTTTGTCATTATAGAGTCACTATATTGTGAGTTAATAGTTTGCCATGTTTCCTTATGTCCATTTATTCCTTATGCTAGTCTTTGACGATAATAAACGTTTCGTTTGATTTAGCATGATCATATTGAAT
>NW_015388702.1:12479-28515 GCF_001527695.2 Protobothrops mucrosquamatus
TATCTTGATAAAATTCAATGGATAATATTGAATTTATCTTGAAGGATTGAAGGAGAAATGATAATGTCTATATTTCCCATTCTGCCAACTAATGATGGCATTTTCTCTAACTAGAAACCATACTAAAAAGCAACCTAATAATCTCATCCTCCCCAATAAATGCATATATATAAAACACCATTATGTGTACATATATTTATGTTTGTAAATATATCGGCCAAAAGCCGCACTCCAAAAGATGAAGATATAAAAGATAATTTATTATTATTACTATTAAATATTAATTGAATTATTGAGTAAAACTAATTCTCCATAAAATAAGAGATTGTATTTATAAACATTATAATTATGTGCATATGCCACAGTTCTTTCACACACGTCTCTCTCACACAAGAAAGCATGCATGCATATATTTCCCTCCTTCCTTCCAGAAGAACAGAAGAGAATGGGAAGGGAAGGGAAGTAACAGCCTTTTAAGGTAATCCAGACAAGAAATCAAAATCATGAGTACTAATGCTACTTGAATACAGAATCTTGCGAATCTAAAAACACCTCTGTCAGATCCACCACCCTCGGCTTGGCACCTCTCTGACATCCTGCCATGAATGAACCAGGGAAGAGAGGGGGAAACAAATGGGCAATAAAAATGTATACCTCTATGCTGGGCAATTGGGAGGGGGGAAATGACAGTTGAGGAAGAGCAGAGCATTTTGGAATCCAGTTCATGCTGGCATCTTCAAGGCCGTTTACCCTGAGAGTGGAACTTCATCAGCCTAAACACCTCAGCGCTTCTCAAAACGCCTTGGCAGTGCCAGATTGGCTATGCACGGACGGACAATGTGGGGAGGGCTAGGAAAACCAAGGGCTTTTGTATTGGTGCGTGGGAAGTACCTTTCGCTTCAAACAAATGGAGTTGAGAGTTTTACTTCCCTGGGGGATCAGATTGGGGCAGTCCTCTGCTCTCCTTTTCCTTTATTTTCTGGAGTCCCTTCTGAGGTGGTTTCTCCATCTCCATTCCTTCTGTGGGGTTAGATATCTCTTGCCTGACTGCTGCAGCTCCTCCTCCAGTCTTCTAGGGTCATTCTCACATCCCATTACAGCAGCGGTTCTCAACCTATGGGTCGCGACCCCATTTGGGGTCGATCGACCATTTCACGGGGGTCGCCAAGCAAGGCTGTCTGCCATTTTCCCCCTTTTCCAGTGGGTGCCTTACCTCCCTTGAGCTGGGCCAGCTGATGGTCGGCCTGCTCCGTCTCTGCCGCTTGCCAGCTACGCCTCAGCCGGCGCAGGGGGCGGAACCACGCATGTGCGGCGCTCCCGGGCAGGGAAAGTCCTTGACGTACGACCGGTTGGGTAGTCCTCGACTTACAACCGGTTTAGTCCTCGACTTACGACCGGTTGGGGGTCGCGGCATTAAAAAGGTTGAGAACCACTGCATTACAGTATCTCAACAGGTACTGAAGGAAAAGAGAAACTATAGCACATGGGAAGAAATTCCATCCCACAAAGAATAGTTACAAAAGAGTTAAAGAAAAACTTAACATTGACCCATTGATTAAATGTAAGCCATCAATCTGCATAGTGGACATAGACTCTCAGTGCCAAGCAGATGTTGGCTGACGTTTTTTTAAAAGAGAAGGGGGCAATTCTGTTTTGTCTTTATGGCACCTTTCTTCCTTACTCTAAGCCAAGTAAGCAGAGCCCCCCCCCCCAATGCCCAATGAGTCTGGATTGGGAGATCAGGAAATACAGAGCAAGGTAAGAACTATTTGAAGCTACTGTAGATGTCAGCTAATTTTTTTTTAAAGTGATGGGAAATCTGAGTTTTAATGTCTTTGTTATCTTTGATTCTTATTTGTTCTTTCTGTGTTTGTAGTGTGCATGTATGTGTGTGTGTGTGTGTGTATGTAATGTATATTCAGTTCTTTGTCTTATTTATTTGTGTCATTTATATAATTGGTTTCCCCCCCCCCCCATTTTCCTTTTGGTTTTCAGTTCCCATTTAGTTTCATAATCTTGATAACATAATGACTTTCTTTTTAAATAATTGAATCAGCCTACTCATTCCGAAGGATTTCAGACTTAGAGCTTGCATCTACCTGCTTGAATTATAATATAGAAAAGGAAGGAAGTGGAGACAGGAGGTTTTCTGCTCCTAAATAAACTCATGTAGAAATGGAGTTTCTCTGGGAGAAAGAGCATGGCAGCAGCATTTAGCAAGATGTTTTTGCTCAGGAATTGTGAGAAGAGGTAGGAAGATAGTGGGTCGAAGTAGACCTTGAAAACAAGGGGCCCTCTCAACCCTATTCCTACCAGACAGTGTTTCTCAATCTCAGCAACAGCATAAAATGAGTGGATTTCAGCTCCCAGAATTCCCTAGCCAACATGTTTAGCAACATCCACATCTTTAAAGTTGTCAAGGTTGAGAAGCTCTGTTGTATATATACAAACCCACCCTGTTATCAAAGCCCTACTTAGGCATTACATAGAAGTTTAAAATTCAGATGGTAAGTAGCAACTTTCAAATGATACTACCGTTCAGAGTCATCCCCCCACTTTTCAGCAGTCATGTCTGAAGTCATGTTTACTTCCTGCCCATTCAACTTCAGAACTTCAGAAATTTCTCAGGGAATATAAGATGACTCACCACCAATTCATGCAGACAAATGTGGGGAGAGAAATTCTCATCTGCCTATTGGTTACATGATGTAATATGCTGAATTACAAATATAATCCCTCTCTATTAACTGAGTTTTATAGTTCGTTCTTCTGACTGAAACTCCAAATACAGTTATTGCAATATTCAATAGGCACAGCTGCAATCTACACATGAACTGGGTTGAAGATACAAGTAATCCTCGACTTACAACAGTTCATTTAGTGACCGTTCAAAGTTGCAACGGTACTGAAAAAGTGACTTATGTGCATTTTTCACACGGCCATTGCAACATCCCCATGGTCACATGATTTACATTCGGATGCTTGACAAATGACTCATATTTATGACGGTTGCAGTGTCCTGGGTTCATGTGATCACCTTTTGCAAACTACTGACCAGCAAAGTCAATGGAGAAGGCAGATTCACTTAACAACTGTGTTACTAATTTAACAACTGCAGTAATTTAGTTAACAAATGTGGCAAGAAAAGTCGTAAAATGGGGCAAAACTCACTTAACAAATTTTTCATTTAGCAACATAAATTCTGGGCACAACTGTGGTCGTAAGTCGAGGACTACCTGTATTGTGCAGAATGTTATAGCTGCACCGTAGCTGCTATGTGTTATTTGCACAGTCATTGTTTTATTTTTATTAAAAATTTCCATCCAGATAGGATGATCATAGTGGCTTACAACAAACACAAATTCAGGTTGACCTCCACCTGGGACCAGAATTTCCATCACTAAGTGAAGTGATTGTTAAGTGAGTTGTGTCTGATTTTACAATCTTTTTTGCTGTGTTGTTAAGCAAATCCAGCTTCCCCCATTGACTCTGCTTGTCTGTAGCCAGCCGGTAATATCATAAATGGTGATCATGTGATCCCTGGAGACTGTAACCAGTGTAAATACATACCGATTGCCAAGCACACAAATTTGAATCTTGTGACCGTGGAGATACTGCAATGTCGTAAATATGGAGAACAGTCATAAGTCACTTTTTTCAGCATCGCCATAACTTCAAACGGATGCTAAATGACTGGTTGTAAATTGAGAATTACTTGTATACAAATAGAAACTAATGATCTAAAAAACAGCTCCCAAATTAAAACAAATCCTGAAAAATAGATCCAAAAGGTCTCACAGATTCTTAATCACCAAGACTGCAAGATAATAGTCCTTTTATGCACCAGCTAAAGAAGTTAATACAAAGCCAAAAGGCCCTGGAAAATCGGGTTGGGGATTCTGGTCCTGGTTCTGGGAAGAGATTGTACTTTCTGATACTGCCATAAATCTCTGGAGCATCCAGACACAGACAAACAAGGCAGGTGGACAGACAGTTAAGCCTATGCCTCAAGTCTGCTTGGGCAGAATAGTCTGTTCCTCCCCTGCCTCTTGAAAGATTTAGATATTAAAAAGATCAAACGAAGAGGATTTTTACTACATCATCTGTGAATTTATTTGAGCTGTCACAGTAATATATCAAACTTTGAATAACTTAATACCAAAGAATTACAGCATCTGCAAAAAAATAATAATAAAGATTGAGAATTGAATGCCTTGGTCTTCTATGTGCACGTATGACTTTGTCCTCAAAGATTTATTTATTTGTATCCCACCTTTTTTTTCTTTTTCTTTTTTTTACAAATAACAAATACAGACGCACAATGTATGAGGGATGCTAGGCCACTTAGCTAGAATTATTCTGTTGCTTCTTCGCATCTGATTTGAATAGAGCACAGACTTGGACATAAGCAGAAATAAATCATTTATTTATATTTCCTTCCCTCCTCATTGTCCTATTATTATTAAATGAAAAGCCTATCTTGCCTCTAGTAATTTTTCATACGTTTCTGCCCTCATCTTTTCTCACAAATATCCTGAGAGTTAATTTAAATTGGGTTTGGTACAATTTTGCACAGCTATATGTCTGAGGTCTTTCTTTGGTGCTATCAGACTTCTTCTTTCTTATTTTATTTTATTTTATTTTATTAATTATATTATATCAAATAATAATAATAATAATAATAATAATAATAATAATAATAATAATAATAATAATAATAATAATAATAATAATAATAATAATAATAAGCAGCAGCTAATGTATTTCAGAAAAAAGACTGGCCCTGTAGCATCAGCTTTGTTTTACAGAATGACACTGGACATCAAAAGGGCTTAAAGGCATTCTCAGAAAGTAAGCAATAATGGGTGCTGTTATTCTTTTCCTTTCACTGTATTATGAGAGACTTTGCTGGCAATGTACTGTCTCTGTTTAAAAGATTTCACAAGTTTATATAGCCTTTCAAAAGGCAGTAAAGCCTGCTTGATGTGACATAACATTGGGCAGTGGTGAGGGGGCTGGAGGCTTAGAGAGACACTTCTACCATGTAGAATGATGCATGAACCATTTTGATTTCCTTGTAAAAAGATTCCTTCCAAACTGCTGGATTCGCAATATTTTTAAGGGATAGGTCAACATAAATGATCCTTTACTTTGCTGACTAAAATCTCACATACTAGCAGGGTTGCAGAGTGTGCAATAATTTCCTGATGTGGTTAAATTAACATTCCAGAACCCAATGGAATATTTATTTATTTTTTTGCTGCCCCTGCATTAACCTGCAGTTTAGGTAACTGCCTTTGACAAAGAAGAGCATTAATACTCAGGCCGAGCGACTGACCATGCTCTGAAACTAACTCCCTTAAGACAACATCTCCCAGTTATGTTTAAATATAAACAATAGGATGCATCTTCAGCCTTGGCTTGGTCATCTATGCTGCCCTTATTTATTTTACAAGTTGGCTCTACAATGTTTAGAGGATCCAGGTGGTTTTGAATAGGGAAATTAAGATTGTCCAGGAAAGGCACATGGCTCCTGCTACCAGCAGACTCCAACAGAGTAAGCAGACTTAACAAATGGAGCTAGTGAGTCACAGGCAAAAGGTCTGTCTTTAAGCAAACAGGAAGAGGGGAACTGAGAAGGAGCCAACATGACTCAGAGGGAAATGAAATTCAACTGAGTGAAATACTGCTGTGAGAACTCACTAGCAGACTTTGCTACATAACACTTGATCTCTGGTTTTCAACAGGGACTGCATGACAGCTAACTTATAGCAAAGGTTTATACTTAAGTCAGCTGCATTTTATGGCTTTTGTAGTTCAGTTGCTCTAACTAAACTGGGGCTCACACTTGTAGGAGGAATTCATTAATCTAAATGCCATAAATAGTCATAAATCTCAGCAAGTAGATGGTTGAAAAAAAAAGAGAGATGCCTTTCACACACTGCACAAACAATATTCCAGTCTAAACATCCACAAAATACTATTAAGCAACTCTCATGCAACTCCTTTGCACATTGCTAACACCAGAATTCAAAGAATATATATCTTGGAGAAATGCCACATCTTCCATATATCTTTGCACGGAGAAATTTCTAGTTTTATGCACTCAGTGTTTTACATTTCACTTAGATTTTTCATAATATTGAAGTCAGGGACCAGGATGCCATTCAAAATCTTTAATTTCCTTTCCTGTAAGTATTCTGCAGTATTTCATAGTGTACTGGAGATATTTTCAAATAAGTGGCTTGTTGAAATATCCAACTTCTTTTCAATTAAAATTCTTTGACTGTGACTTTTAGAATCTGCTAATATTCTTTCCCCACCCAGTTTCCTAAATTTTGAATGCCAGCCCAAATCCTAATAGACCCACTCTTTCAGGTGCTTCACACTTTTTATTCCAGATATGTATATGTGTAAACATTAACTATACAACAATGCATGGTTATAACTTTTTTTTCTTCCTAGTATTTTCCCACAAAATATGATTTTAACTGAACAGTTCAATTTTACTTTAATCACTCCAAAGCATTTTGTTCCAAAATGTTTTAGGCGCATCAAGATTTTATTTTGCATTCTTTTAGAGATGAATGACTTTTGTGATGAGGTCAGAGTTGTCAGAGACTTTCTTCAAACAACCACTCCAGTGCTGGCTAAACTCTTCCATTGGTTGTTTGTGGTGGTTTGCGGGTTGTATTTGCAAATCTGTCCAATTGGGAGCTAGTTCTAGCAGAATTTTCTGGGACTTCCAGATTTTGCCTTGACTTCAATAGTTCTGTGAAATTTCCATTTCTTAATAACATTTTTTTCAAAATTGAAATTGTGTAGTGAAATAATCTTCACTATTGTTCAAAAAGAAATCCATGTTTGCTACTTCCATTTAAAAAAAAACAATGACATTTATTTTGAGATAATAAGCACACTGAGAGAAGTACATGGCTAGGACTCATATTCCTAGTTATTAGAGTTTTCCCCCAGCTTCTTTTGTAACTCTTGCATATACAAGACCTCTGGTTCAGCATTTGATGTGGTGTAGGGCAGGGCTTTTCAACCTTTTCACAGATTGTACCACTTTTAGGACATGCCAATATTTGAGTACCACCAGTGCTTAGCAAGGTGTCAAAACTTGATGACTAAAAAAAGGGAGGGGGGAATTTTGGGTTTTACTTATTAAATTCATTTGTTGTTATAGAAATGGCTAGTTTATAATATTATGGAAAAGTAAAAAGTTGAGGTTCAATGTTAATGCTTCCTTCTACTGCAACAGAGGAAGTCTGTTCTTTTTCCCTTCTCCCCCTCACTTTTTCCCTCTTTTTCCTTCCCACTGTGACCTATTATTTGCTTTTGTATTTTTGTATTTTATTCTATAAGTAGCTGTACCTGGCCACGCGTTGCTGTGGCTCAGTCTGGTTAAATGGAAAAGAAAGAAAAGAGAAAGCACACGTTTGTAATATGTTTAATTTCACAATGCTAGCGTGTGTTGCTTTTACGTCCAACAGATGGTGCAGTTTTTCAAAAAAGCATGTTTTTACCTGTCACAGGTGTGACATCTATATAATAGTAGGTATATAAAAACACGTGCGTATTTGGATGCAACATTGTGTCAAAATTTCAAAGCAATCGGTGAAGAACTTTCAGAGATTTAAGATTTTGAACAAACGAACATTTACATTTTTATTTATATAGATCTAATAGATCTAATAAAATATTACAAACTGTAGAAAAAAAGGAAAAAAGTACCAGTTTTAATTTCTTCGGTGGCTGTTCCTTTGCTGAATCACTTTCCCTTTGCACTGACAAATGTATGATGAATTTATCCATGTTTATTAATATGCACCACTACCAGCTAGCTCAGGGGTCTTCAAACTTGGCACTTTCAAGACTTGTGGACCAACTCCCAGAATTCCTCAGCCATCATGGAGTTGAAGTCCACAGGACTTAAAGTTGCTAGGTTTGTAGACCTCTGAGCTAGCTGGTCGGCCCTTCTTCCTCTCTCCCTCTCTTCTTTTTCCTCCCTGCCTTCTGAGCTCTCCTTCCACAGTGTAGTAAGAATGCACCTCCCCCAATCCCTTCCCCGTACCCTTAAAGATACAGGAATCAAGTGCAAAGCAAGAAAGGCTCACAAAAGCCTCCCAGAATTTTTCTTTAAGCTGCCTCAGGCATGTCACATGTCACAATGTTGCAACCTGAGATTGAAAGGCTCTGGGAATTGCGAAAAGCTTTAGCCTTAAATTAAGCCTGTTTACCTTCAAAGAAAACTTTCTAAAGCCATAGACAGACTCAAGATAAGGGGGTAAAACTAATTACATTTGTTTAAATGGATTAAACCTACTGAAGGCAACACTTTGGACACATTGCTAGCCTTTCTGAAACAGACTAGAATATTCCAATAACCGAAGCATACAAACTGAGCCTCTGAATTACAAAACGCTGTAAAAACTGCACAAAAATCCTTATGGTAACCCAATCAAGCTGCCAGTTGATCCAGAACTAAGTAAACCCACCTCCTTTCTGACATGCTCATCTCCCGGCTTTTCATTTCATCAGCGCTGATTGCATTCTCCTGGTTGGAGAAAATGAACCAGGGGAGCTTTTCTTCCAGCAACAGCTGCTGCTTCTTCCCTGTCCGTTTCCTCCCTGTCTGCTGAGCTCTCCTTCCACAGCTTCTTCTTTGTCCCCTTCTCTTTCTCTGTTGTCTTTTTTTCTTTTTCACACCCAAACCACCTCCTTTTATAGCCTCTCCTCTCCCCCCCTTTTTCTTCAGTTGACCTCCAGCTCCCGCTGCCTCCGGAAGCGCCAATCAGCTGGAGCCAATCAGCTGGAGCCCTGCCGGCTCCTGGGGCTTCTGCCGCTCCTGCAGCTGGAGTTGCCTCTCCCTCAGACTTGGGTCACTTTGGCTCATTCCCCTCCCCCACTACACTTCTCTAGGATGGTCGCGTACCACCTGCCATGTGCCAAAATACCACAGGTGGTACGCGTACCATCGGTTGAAAAACCCTGGTCTAGGGGGCTTGAATCCATCCATATATGGAAACACTGCTGTGCTTGCTAACAATACATTTTCTAAAAGATAAGTTTAGGAACAGCTTTTGAGATTGCAAATAATACATTTAACTAGTGAGCTGTCAAGAAACATGCTATAATCACAAAAGTTTTATTCATTATATAGGATAATCTTACTTACTGGAGAGTTCTGGTGCTATTTGTTTGGTGCTGTTAGCAGGCTAGGCAACCTGGTGCTTTCCAGATGTCTTAAATTATATTGTTATAAACACCAGCTAATCTAGCAAATATACAGAAATTTGGCAGCTATACTCTAAACATTATCAAGAAGGCATCAGGTTGTCAATCTCTAACACAAAGCGTATTTTTAATTCAGATTTTTTCTAAGGAAGGTTTGTATCTCTCATATAGAATATACATATACAAGATAAAGATCACGGGAAGTGTTAATACCACTTTACAATGCCTTGGTAAGCCACACTTGGAATACTGCATCCAGTTTTGGTCACCACGATGTAAAACAGATGTTGAGACTCTAGAACAGGGGTGTCAAACTGCCAGCCCGCAGGCCGGTTTCATCATACAGAAGCCGTGCCCACCCCATTGCTGGCAATGGCAAAACTGGCCCAATATATTGCGCGACGTCACGTGACGTCGTGAGTTTGACATGTCTGCTCTAGAAAGAGTACAGAGAAGAGCAACGAAGATGATCAGGGGACTGGAGGCTAAAACATATAAGGAACGGTTGCTGGAATTGGGTATGTCTAGTTTAATGAAGAGATTATTATTATTATTATTATTATTATTATTATTATTATTATTATTATTATTATTATTATTATTATTATTATTATTATTATTATTATTATTATTATTATTAGAATATAGTTTCTTGATGAATTACTGAATAAATCCAGGCAAATATTTATTTTAGATCATGAGGAAAAATTCTAGAACTCCACCATCACTAATTCACACAGATTTCTCTTATGAAACTGGCAATCATTCAAAACGTAATTCTGACATATATTTTTGTTGTGACATTTATTAAGTGCTTTATGGATAAAATCACTTCCACTGACGCTGTACATTTTGTTTTAGATTCATTACAAATATTAAATGTTTTTAGATTTTTCCATCAATGGCTGAGTTTTATTTTTTACCTACAATTCTACACCACTATATAGTATATACTTTTTTTTTCTTATTGACACCAAGGTACATATGTGCTTACATGGTGGACATTTATGCACTAGATAGCAAGCGTCCACACTGATGTCAAAAGTTACAATGGCTAAGTTATGTGATAAAATCCATTGTACCATCAGTTAAAAAACAATACATTTGATTAAAAAGACCTTTGAATTTATCCAGTTCCTCCATCATTTAACAGAACTTTCATCTACAGAGGAGAAACTTTCCTACTGAACAAAGAGGTAGCTGAGTTTCTCAGAGAGAAAATTGCCCTTTCATATTCTTCCTTAACAACTGCTTCTTTAGCACCTTTCCTCTCGTCTTCTTAAAAGAGCATCTTCATCTTTCAGGATAGCAGCACCTGAGAGAATGCAGCTATAGGTGTGTCCACTAGATGGACCTTAAGGCCCTGGATACTTGTTGACTGAGACAAAATATTTTGTTAATTGACTTGTTTCTTTTTTTTCCTTGAAAGAGACTCACTTCTTAAATATTTTCTAAAGATAGTTTCCTGATTGGCTTTGGATTTTGGCTGAATAGACTGTACCCAATGCCAACTTGTGATTGTGATCCAAGGTAGCTATTCCTTTAGACAGCAAAAAGAGTATGAAGTTACTAGAGTCTTTTCTGAATTTTTGAGTTTGATATCACAAGGCAGCAAAGAATCAGACAAATTGTGGGTATCTTGGTTTCAACTGCAACTGTAATCTTGCCAATGATTTTTCACCATCTTTCTATCATTGAAAATCAGAGGGAGATTTTTGAACACTGTAAAAAAAAAAAGGCAAACAGGACTGGATGGCATGCATAGTATGTGCAGAACTCCTGAAAGTCTCCCCAAAATGGTAAAGAAAATTGTGGGAGCCCATCCCCCCCCCTTTCCTTTTCCTTCTTTCTTACCTTCTGGGCTCGCTCGAAACCTCCATCTGAGCCTTGTTTGCTGGATGACTGACTTCCGGCTTGGCTGCCTGACCGTGGTGAGGGCTAGTTGAAGAGCATTTGAAGCTACAATTAGTGCAGAGTGCAGTGCCACAGGCAGTTTTGGGGGGCCCTGCAGTGCCATGAGCTGCTCTGGTTTCTGGTTTGCTTCCGAGTGCAATTTAAGGTGTTGGTTATCTTCTTTAAATCTGTGTGGCATGGGTTCAGGTTATTTTTTGGAACCACCTCACCCTAATGGGACTGGCCCACTCCACCCATGGCAGCAGAGGAGCCCTGCTGTAGACTGTCAGTCAGGGAATTCCAGCTGGCGGGGTCCAAGAGAAGAGCCTTCTTTATCCATGGCTCCTGCCCTTTCGAACATCTTTCCCCAAGATGAGATTGGCTCCCACCCTCCTGATCTTCCATAAGGGCCTGAAGACCTGGCTCTGCCAGTTGCTTGGGGCCCCAATGAGGAAGTATCATTCTGGAGGTAGTTGCCACTTGCCTCCCTACATTCTATTTTTCTCTCCATCTTTTAGTCGTCACCTGTATTTTTATTAATTCTGTATGTCTATAGCTCTCGCTCTCTCTCTGTCACACACACACACACACACACACACACACACACGGTTTTATTGTTTTTAATGTAGTAAGCCACCTAGAGTCTTCTTCCAACAAGATGGGTGGCAAATAAATTGAATAAATAATAAACTAAAAATAAATAAACTCTGTTTTCTCTAGAGAGCATTAGTAATAGTACTAGAATTTTTACTGAAGTACTTTCTGAAGTTTTCCAGCCTCTAGAAACTAGGTGCCACTAGTTTCTCAGGTGAGCAACTATGCAGTTGAAAAAAGGTGCTTGGTTTTGGTGGGAAAATTAGGATAATGAAAGTTATCCTAGTTAGTTAATGAACTGCAAAGTTCATTAGTCAGAGGGGATATCCACCATGACATCACTACTGGGATTGTAGGAAGAAGATGCAGTATCAGTAAAAAAAAAAAAGCATTAACAAAGTCTTACCAAAGTCCTAATGGTGGTAATGAGCAAAGTGAGTATGACTCATTTCACAATTTCACATTTCACAATTAGTTTGAAGACACTTTGAGATAAATGGTGATGGTAACCAAAATTGGCATGGGCAGTCTCAGAGCACTTCTCTAATCCTTTAGAACCATTATTCCATTATCACAAAGAAACTGCCTCTCCCACTTTATCTTTGGTGCATTTTAGCCCGAGACTGATTTTTCGCTCCGGTCTGGTGAATTGTTTACTTCCCACAGGGTGTAGTTTTTGAATCATCTTTCCCTGAAACTATCATGAAGGACAGAGAAGACAATAGGATTAGAAGAAGTTGGAGAAGTGGAGACACCAGATTGAAAAAGTGAAAAGATATGCAAAGAACTTTGGGACCAGAAAATAATTAACTCTGATTCTGAAAATAAATGAGATAGGAGCTTAGCAGAATAAAATTAACATTACTATTCATGTGATTTTTGGCATTCTTTGTTGTATCAGATAACTGTACTTCCCTTTGTAGATCTTCTGATCAAATCTTCAGATACTCTTAGTGCCAAAAATAAAAGCAGGGAATTAACAGCGAAGTCTGGGAATAATTTCTTGTACCCATCCTCCTTTTACTTTTATTTTCACCTTCAGAAAGGGTTGCACAGTAAAAAAATTACTTTTGATTAGGCTCTCAGAGATTAGAAATATCTGCCACATAATCTGTAAATTTTAATATGCAATCTTACTAGGGCTTTATTTTTGGTATTTATATTTGCAATGCATTTGAATTTAATGGAGATAGAATACTAAAATATTTTAAACCAAAATAGAGTAAGAAAAAAAAACACGCCAACATTTTGGTTACTCTTAGAGCTTGCATATTTATTGAACAAATCCTACTAAAAGAGCTAAAATACATTGAGTGTTAGTGCATTATTAAAGATCACACTGTTACAAAAGCCTACATTTTCAGCAGTACACAATTGCAATTATACATAAATGCCACAACTGCTGAATACTCTTTTTTGTTACATGTATATACAGCACAATTGACTTATCTAAACTACTAGAAAAAATGTGCACAAGAATGGGGTAGGAGGAAGAGGGAGAGAAAATTAAGAAGTGCAGTGCATGCATTGGCATTTAACAGTCAGAAGCTAAATGGTTCAGGACAAAATCTGCCCAGTAAAGGAAGAGCCGAAAGACAGAAGTTATATAAAAAATCAAGGTGGGCTCCCAGACTGTGTCTAACACAACAACATTCCATGAATAGATGACACTGTTTTGTTTTCAAAATTGTTTCCTAATTTTCTGGGAGCAAGAACAAAATTGTAAAATCCACACATTGGAAATTCTGTGGAAATATCTTAATTGTCATTTTAAGAGTTCCCTTTTCTGCATGTTTAAAAACAATCAATTTAATCAGTTTTTAAGATATTAAAAACATGCTAAACCCCCTTTTAAAAAATATGCCTTTCTAATGTATTAAAAAAAAAGACAAGAGAAGACCCTTAAAGATCATAAAAAATTATTGCTGTTCTTCAACCAAATTACTAAGCAGAATGGCAAAAACAAAAATTGTAGTAAATTACAGTTTTGTGATTGCTCCCACTATCAATGCAAGATTTGTGAGCATACCCAGGTGGGAATCAGTTCCTTACTTGCTATATTAGGAATTACTCACCCTACAACACTGAATAAGAAAGCCACACTGAAGACACAAAGAAACAAGTCAGTCCAGTCTAAAGAACGAGAACAAAGTACCAACACCTTCTTAGGACATGGAAATTAAAAATAACTCCATCAGAGCTACCTTGCCAAGGAGCATGTTTAAAGTCCAAAATAGCACCATTCATCAGTGTCTCAAATCCCGTGGCAGCATCTCAGTCACTTACCACAAGGAAACCATGAGTTTCATACTACTTCTATACATCAAAAGAGTACATGGATAAAATATAGAGATATACAGACAATTGATGAAAATAAAACTACTAGGCTTGTTACATCTAAAATGAAATAAAAGGGGGACTCTCAGCCTCTGCAAGAAGCAGTTAGGAATCATGGAAATGGAGAGGCAGCAGTTTACCAGTTGCATGTGGTCAGTTGTTTTTGGCTAGTGGAAGACATTGCTGTGGTAGAACAAGGCCTGAAGGCCCACCTGTAGTGTTTGTAAACTTGGGTTCACAGTGTGAAATTCTGAGAGCTTTTACTTGAGTCAGAATGGTCAAAAACCGGTTTATGGTACATATATTCCACTGTAATTCTCTAAAGCAAGGCTCAGAGTCCCGTACTTTTCTTCTTATGATTTACAAAGAAACAATTCCCAATATATGACACCATGATGACCTCATCAACACCCATACACCATATTTAATACAAATGAGGAGTAATGATTAAAAAGAGAGGTAACTGATTTTGTTGACATGGTGTCCATAGCCATTCACTGGTGTCAGGAACAGAGCTGTCTCATTCTTTTTGCGATTAACTTCCTTTGGGATGGGAAGATTGTCCTATGTAAGAGGAGGAGGAAGAAAAAAATTAGTTGTATTTCAAACATATCAGGAGAATCTCAACTCAGAATGGTCCATTATGAAGTCAGAAAATATGCTCTTATAATTCCAATTAGAACATTTCAACTATGAAATACAGCTATACAGTTAACCAAAAGAATATGGAGAAGTGCTTTCATATCGATTTTTTAATGTGTTAAGTTTTCAAATTTCTGAGTATAGGTAATCATGGCTGATCTGCACATGATGAAGTACTTTCTTCTCATTCAAATTAAGCAAGTACCTTTGCAGCATATAGTCACCTATTCAATTAATTTATAAAAACAAGCTGCCACAACTGAAAGATTGTAAATCGAGTAAGAAAACTGTAGTATTATTTTTAAAAACTGTTTTAAAATTCACTGGGGCAATAATCACTTTAACTGTATCTATATATCTATCTATAGTAAGGAATGGGATAGGGTTATTTTCTGCCAAAAGTCAAACACCAACAAGAATTGTGATTAATACAGAAATTTTATCATTATTTCTGTATTATAATTCTGTATATAATCTGAGTGGATTAGTTGAAATGTTCTACCTTGGAAAATAATACACAAGCAGAGAGAGAGAGCTATATAAACAGCTATATAAATCTTCTATCTAAATATCCATCACAGTTAACAGTTAACAATATACTTGTACACTGACAATTATGTGCAGAATTACAGGCAAGTGGGTGAAATAACTTTTTGTTATTTTCAGTCACTGTTACGTAAATATACTACAATATAATTGTTAATTTTGGAAGTCAGAAAACATGAATGCTAATATCAGCTGAGTAATTTTTATCAAAATCCTGCTCCCAAAATTCCAGGCTCAGAAAAATTCATATGGATGTAACTGTTCTTCAAATAACCTAGTTCTAGAATATTTATTGCTTTGAAAATTAAGTGGGTATCAATGAGGATGTGATGGCACATGTCTGATGACATCCTCACATGTGAAGACCTAATTTGCAGTGTATGCATAATGACATCGTAATGCATGTGATTTCAAGGAATAATGGACCTGTTTATCTTAAATTAAGATATGGAAGGATATATATTTTTTGCCCTCATCTGGTTGTTAGCACTCTGAAGGTTACTTGTTAGCTGCATCCTCAAAATCACCTGAACCAGAGTGTAAAGTTAAACATATGTGGAACCTTCTTGCAACTGCTGAAAGGACCGCATTGTAAATAGGAGATAGGTGGTGTCATATCCCCTTTCTGTTGAGGAAGGCTTTTCAATTTTGACATAGATAGCCTCTTTGACTCCTCTTTAAACCAGTGGTTCCAGAATGTGAACTTTGCTGTCTTCAAGAGTGAACCTTGTCTTTTAGATGCGGATGGACTACTGAATCCTTCCATTCCCCACCCATCAGTTAG
>NW_015388702.1:28615-82067 GCF_001527695.2 Protobothrops mucrosquamatus
GGAACGCGGCGGAACGGCGTTCCGGCACCTTTTTCCGGGCCGGCCGCACCGGAAATAGCCCCTCCCACACCGGAAATAGCCCCTCCCAAATTTTACTTGCATTCCTGTTCTCTAAAGGGGCGGTCCTAGGGTTTGATGAGGGCGTGGCCAGGTTTGAGTTCCGCCACCTTTTCTCCGAGAAAAAAAGCCCTGGTTAGAACTGAAGAAGCTTCTTGGATGAGAAGTGAAATGTTTTCAAAGAAAAAATAAAAAAACTAAGAAAATCCAGTTGTCTTTTGAAAAAAAAAAAAAAACTTCTGGGACAACCATGACCTGGATGATTGAGACTCTGCAGACATTTTTCCTGTGACTTATTCTGAGCAGAAATCAAGCAATTTAGTTTTTCAGAATATGAAAAATCCTGATAACTCAGGTACAATCCATTATTATATTTCCCTTCCTTTGCTCTTAGTAAATGAAAATATAATCAGATATCTACTTTTTTTCTTATTGTTATTACAGTATTACATTATTCTTTTCTCATGGGAACTCAAGGGATATTTATAGAAACCTTTGATTTTACCTCCATTAACAATACTATAAGATGACAAATAAAGGTCTGCTCAAAGTCAGCTCTGGTTAAGTAATTGTTTGAACCTGGGTTTAAATCCAACACTTTAACCAAAATACTATTATGACTTGTTCTTATAAGTAAGCTTAATTTTATATACTGGTCCCCATCTCCAAGAGCAGCAATACGACCAATACCAGGACATAAAAACAATGGAATGTCTTATTGACAGTATCAGTGGACAACTCTCATTCAAGAGAAAATGTATTCTGCTTCTTTTTATACTTTTTTTCTGAGAAAAATTAATGTATGTGAAATTATGGGTTAAAAAACTAGACATACTGCATTGAACTGTATGGCCTTTGACCATTATAAACTAATCACTCTATGTTGCATAGTATACTCTACAACAAAATTATTTTGTATGATTTTATACACTATACTACATTCTAAAAATCCAAAAACATTAATCAATTCTTTACAAATGTGTTTGAATCAAGAACTTGATACTTGAGAATTACAGCGATTAAGATTTAGGCGTGAAAATATGAGAAAATTGTATTTGGATACCGGAGGAGAATTTCCTTTTGCAATCATAATTGTCACCTTATAATTTTGTTTTTGTTTTTTGGTTAATATTTTTCTTTATTGTCAGAAGATATAGAAGTTAAAACTTGGAAGAAACACAGACAGACTAAAGATTTGGGCAGTATGACAAAATACTGTATTATGCAGTTCCTATTCAGCTGTAAAAACAACTGCAATCCTGAAATTCTGCCATACAATCATGAGATAAAAATCCCATGTGACTGATCTGCAAATACAGTTCTGTTCCATATGGCCATTTATACGTGTTTCCTCTGTGAAAAACAAAAAGGGCCTCTTTATCTAAGTTCTGATTTTTAAAAATCCATTTATTCTTTGTTCCTTCACAATATGTGGTTTTCTTTTCAACAGACTTCTTTGGTCAATTAGTTTCTTTGATTGTATAAAATTTGACCAAATAGGACCAAAAGTCCTATTTTACATAGTCTGCTAAAACAGTTTAAACTGATGAAGTCTTTAATAAAATTATAATAATAAAAACTTGTTTTCTACAGGTTGTACTTAATGAACATAATGGTATTTATTTTCAAATAAACCTACTAAAGTTTGCTTTACAAGTGTATTAGTTGCTATGGAAAAAAGTTTAGGTTTCAGGGGGAAAAACTGAAAGAGCTTGAGATACAGGTGATGTTTTCTTCACTTCTTCTAGACACAAAACATGGCCCAGAGGATAGAAGTGAACGACTGGTCACAGAGATAGTATCACTAGGAATAGTTTAGATCATTTCCAACTCCTCTATTCTATTATTTGTTTGCTTCCATTCTAGTTTCTGCAATTTCTGATAATATTGGATTCTACTCCAACTATATTTTTTAAAGATGAGATCTTGTTATGGTTGCCTTCTCAATTTAACTATTAATTAATAGGCAGTTTTAAGACATTTCAATTAGTGTGAAGAAAAGAGCTTGTGAATGTTATTACTATGTTTGGAATGAGTTCAGATTTGATTCCATACAGTAGAAGGTAGAGGGGCAGGATCTACAGTTACACTTAGAGGGAGGTTATCTTTAGCTATGATTCTTCTTGGTCATTTGATAGTTTGGGAAGTGTGTTGGAAGGAGGTGTGTTCATTGAAGGGGTCAGGGTGATTGGCCCTGCCAAATTACTAACACCTGCTGTGTACTGTTTGGGGGAGAGAATGGTATAGTTGTAAGCCTGCAACCTATGTAAGTGCTAGGCTAAGCTCTTGGATATTAAAACAGGAGGATAATCCAGTTGTGAGTGGATCTGCAATGTAAGGCAGAAAATACTGAATTTGCCATTACAAGAGAAGGGACACCAGCAAATCTGTGCCAATACACAGTTCCAGCTTAATTTACACCTTATTGGATTATTTGGCTTTAAACTGTTGTTTGTAAATGCCAGGTCCCATATACTGTATGTTTTTTTTAATTCACAATTTAGTGGTAAACAAATCTAAAGACTTGGCATTTTTACTGAGAACTGGTTGGGTACCCTCACTGAAATCTGTTCTCACAGATGTTCGATCCTTTATCAGACTCAATGCCAGATCCAATGTTCACGTGTGTTCATCTTGAAAGACACTGTATTTGCAGCCAGTGGAGTGTGAATGTCTGTATCTTAGGTTAGGTCAGAGGGACAAGTTAGAAATGCTATTAATATATTGGTTATCCTACTGCCCAGAAGAATCCCTGAGCTACTTGACCAGGTCTTTGGGCTAGATGCTGGGTCAGAAAGCACTTGGGAGTTTCCAACTAATCTTGAGTATGATCCATGCAATTTGTATCAGCTCTTTACTGTGGTCAGATCACTTTCTGATCCAGAAAAGACTGGTTGGTTGCCACTATGACTTTTATGGTGATTGGGCCAACTACAGTGATCTTCCCGAGACACCTTATTATTTCTGATATATACTTGGGGAATTTTCCTGTAAATGTATGAGCAATTCAGAAGCTAATAATGAAATCCAGGAGCTTGGTGAACTTAGATACCCCAATCCCAGTTAACACATTGGTCTACTGAGGGATTCCAGGAGATACAGCAATAGAAGTGATGCCTGAAGTGTAGTCTGAGGAAATGAACAGACTGACCATTCATTTCTCATTCAAGCATAATTTGTGGCAGTAAGAGAAATTAACTGCCATTACTTCTCTTATTTCATTGGCAGGCTACATATATAAATAAAAGAACCTGTTATATAAATAAAATATTTGTTCCTGCCACTGGATCCTTCCCAACTGTTACAATCTATGATTCTGATTCAAAGGCTGCATTGGAGAAGGTTGTTCAAACATCCTTTTTATTGCCCTGTAAACTAAAGGGGAATTTGCAGCAGCTAACTGTCCCTGGCTGATTTTCAAAAAACTAAGTAGGGTCATACCAGATGAGTACTTGGAGGTGCCCATTTAGAAACCATTGTACTTGAAACTGAAGACAATCTGGAAGAATGCAATGGAAAAACATTCTAATATGTTGCCAAATAAACTATGTAGACCCCAGGAATCATGCTAAAGGGAGACTTTATCTTTTCTAGATGGCAGGTGATGCCTAGAAACTTTACTGTATGAACGAAGCTTATAAGTCATTCCTTTGAATTAAAATTTTAATCCTGACATTTCTAGGCACATCTGTAACATAATTTGCCTGTGGAGTCTAAGGCTTAATTATGGAAGTATAACTGAATCCCATGGAGTTGTTGCAATGGTAGCATTCCTCATTTGTCCACCCTGAAGGACAAACACGATTAGAGGGAGGGAAAAAAGAAGCTGAAAAATCACAGAGAAACAGCAAAGTGGTATACAATTGTTTTCCCACTCAGCTAGTCCAGAAGCACGGGAGCAATGTGATTTTAAATGAACCCCTTGGCCTCTTCATAAATAGATACTTAAAGGGGTCCAATCCTGAATAAAATAATAAACTAAGGAATTAGCATGATTAGAAAGCCTAATATAAATTGGGCAAGACAGATGGAAGGAATTAACTCTGGAGCTTCTCACAGAGGAAATGTTGCCTCTTTCCTGCAACTATAACCAAAATGGTACATGACTCATTCATCTTCTACTCTTATAAACATATTCTATAAACTAAAGGCAAGAAAACAATGCACGATGCTCAGAATCAGGAACCATATGCTTTTCCTTTAATTCCTGATGTACCATGCCAAGACATAACCTTGGTGTATTACAATGGGAAGGACCCAAATAGAGGCATGGCTTTATCACTGGCCATTTTTGCAGCCAGCATGAAATCAGACCCATCAGCATCCCCAAGAAAGTACATCAACTTTTTAATGTCCAATTTCCAACTCAAATAAATGTAATGTAATCTGATGCTTTATAAATCATTATTAAGTACAGGTAGTCCTCAAGTAATGATCATTAATTTAGCAACCATTCAAAGTTATGGCAGGACTGAACGAATGGTATTTATGTCCTATCACCAAAGTTATAGCTGTTGCAGCCCCCCATAACCCACAAAATTCAGGGACTTGGCAGCTGACCACACTTATAACAACAGCGGTGCTTCAATTCCCTGCACCTGCCTATCTATCCCCATTTTTTCAGTGCCACTGTATTTTTGAATGCTTGCTGAGTGAATGGATGTAAGCCAAAACTATTTGTATTTCATAGTTGGAATATACATGGATTCTAGGAGTATAAACAAGTTGCTTTTTAACCAGATTGTTATGCTTGGTAGCAACTTTATTCCCCAAATATTAAGCCATCAGTAAATATTTATGAAATATGGACAAAGAATGGAATAATTATGTTCTTTTTTATAATAATTTTGTGATACATTACAATAAAAAATAAAAAAATAAAAATTAAAAAAATAGTGAAGAAAGAACAAAAAAGAAATACATAAAGAAATGAGTTTATATAGTCAAGGTTTTCTCTTTATAGAGGAACTTCTGGCAAAGAATATGGAGAACTGAAGATAACCACAGTGGAATGAGGAGCCGATGAATGGACCAACTCTTTACAATTCCTCTCTGGACAAAGAGAGAACTGGGATCACCCACATTAATCCAAACAGTTGTTCCTTACAACAGAGGCCCCAAACGTTTTGGGCACCAGGGACCAGTTCCGTGGAGAGAGGTTTTTCTGCAGACCAGAGGGGGCGCGGTTTCACGTGCTTCCTGCATCCTGCGGCTTTGTTTGCGCAGACCGGTTTCTGGCATGCTGTAGCCCGGTACTGGTCCATGGACTCGGGGTTGGGGACTCCTGCCTGACAAGCAGACTACAAAGCAGAGTTCTCCCACAAGTTGGAACTCTGGCAGATGAACGAACAGTATTGCAATCAAAGCTGCAATTTGGTGCCTTCAAAGGGATACTGTATCACAAACTTCCTTTCTTAATGACTTTTGGAAATTGCTTTTTAATTGCTTTTTCCATATTAGAAAGCTTCATAATGACAAGTTTTACTATACTGAGTGTGTTTCCTTCAAAGAAGTTTTATACAATTTTAAGTTTTTCTTTCTTAATTTTTTTTAATAAACAGTAAAAGAGTGATTAGAACGTTGATTTTAGAAAGTTACAAACATACTAAGAAACCAAATGTTTTGAAATAAGATTTTGAAACTAATTATAGGAATCCTTCCCATGAGAAAATACTGTTGTTTTTAATAGTTAAAAATATGATAAGATGGGATTTCGAAGGTTCAACACTAGAGGGTAAAGAGAACCAGAAGGAACTAAAGATTACAATTAAAGGAGAAGAGCACTTGCATTCGACTTACTAATACAAAATAGAGCAAAATACTTTAACATTGATTGCACTGAAGGATACTTGTGAACAATGGACCCAAATTTCAAAAATGTCTGCCATTAGAAGCTGTTATAGAAAAAGAGCAACCTTTGCTGAATAGGACTCAGATTGATTTGAAAGGGGGTTTAAAAATCATTAAGTATGGGAATAATGTGAAAGGAGATGCCACACTGCACATACAGATGAAACCAGTTGATGCCTTACCAAATCAAAACAGTGACCTGGATAATTTTCTTATTTTGGATTTACAAAAGAAGATTCTTAAAGTTTTGAAGAATTTTGTGAGAAGAGACAAAGAAAAAAAAGAGAAGAAATGCACTTTTAGGACATTATTTTGGGGGATTAATGATCAAGAATGTTAAAAGTAAAGGGGATGAATATAAAGTTGGTTTATGTGATGATCAAGTTTAAAATAAATAAGCTGTTATCTCTGGTAACCCTAGTCTTTTGCTGAACAGGACTGAATGACTGATGCCTTAAAGATTTGTTTATAGATACCTATATGGTTAAAAAAAATAGAAGATATAAGTGCTTTTAAAAGAAAGTGAAAAAATACAACAAAGGAAAAAACAAAAAAATCATTTTAATAGTAAATATTTACAATTCTATATATAGTTATCTATTTTAATTATTATTTAAGCACATATATATTTCTAATACATTTATTTGATTATATTTGCCCATACAAAGTCTATATCTATAATCTGCAATCTATGAAGTGCAATCAGCCCTCATTGAATAAAAGGGACCATACATTTATCTTTCCAAAATGCAAAAATCAATATTTTGGCATAAGGGTACGTAGAATTCATTTACATTGTCTGATTGTCAGATCCAAAGTACTAGTTATGTAATTCCCAAGAGTATCATCATCATCATCTCAAAACTGTATCTTTTGTTGCAGTAACTTAGTAATTGTAAGACATTGTATGAATGTGCATTTTAAAGAAACAGCATTCTTTTTCATCTCCAACAAAATGCTGGTTTTGATAATCCTTTTCTATACCAATGTAGTGGAGTCCAATAAATTCTAAATATTTTTTGTTGTGTAACTCATGATCTGAAATTTGACATTTTTTCTATAGAAGTTAAAATATTCTCCCATTTTCTAGGCAATACAGGAACCATTAATTCTTTATTCTACTCATTTCTTAGGATCTGTATATCAAATTGATTTATTGATAACAAATATCAATAAAAACTAATAGTGGATTTTTTTTAGTTTTAATGGATTTAACAAGTTGTTCTATTATCTCAGTGTCTCAAGAGCTGAAAATGCTGCTGATCTAAACAATGTTGTTCTATCTGTAAATATTGCTACTGGGTTACATCTGGTAGATGATACTTGTCTCTTAACACTATACATTTAAAGTTAACCAGAAGACTAATATTTATTATTCATTTATAATACAACAACAAACCTATGTTTTAGTATTAGTAAAATTTAAATTGGTTATAAATTACCTGAGACAAAGTAATATACAAATATTAATGGTAACATACAAATGTGCAAAGTTTTCAAAAATGTTTTTGCATTCTGTTATACATGTAGTTTATACACACACAGACTTTCAGCATTCATTCTCTAGAAATCATAAAATAATCTCAACTAGTACTACACTTTGAGGTCTTTTTATTTAATGAAAGATTTTAAGCAATATACAAATAAATATACCTTAATAAATCCTCCATGTCCATGGCTCATTGGAATATGTTTCAGGCTGACTGTGAGCCTTGGATGATAAACCTATAGATAATAATGACATAAAACAAGCAGTTGTCATGATTTGTCTTTGGATAATTGATCATCAAAAGCATAAAGATAACATCTTTTAAGGGCGATATGTCTTAGGCATTAAGTGTTTGACCCACACTTCTCATGCAAATACCAGTGGTTTTTTGCTTAACTTGGTCCTATTTTTTTCTCTAATTTTGCACTTATCTATAAACAGGCTAAGGCTTTGAATCAATGGTAAAACTGATGCTTTGTATCCCAGGTTCAAAGAAGTCATTCATAAGGTAGAGCTGGAATAGACTGTCTTAAATCCTGGACAGCTGTTGCCAGTTAAAATAGATAATATTACATGAATCTACAGACCCTTCACATCCTGGACATAAACTGTTTCAACTTCTCCCCTCACGATGCTGCTATAGAGTATTGCATCCAAAACAACTAGACACAGTTTTTTTCCTCATACCATCACTTTCTGAACACACAATTCCCACAGCACTGTCTTATATCTAAGAATATTTACCCAAGTAGTAGGGCTTTATTACTATTATCCTTCTCATCTTCCCTATTACCTTCTACGATTGATATCATATGATTATACTACTTTGTTGTTTGTACGTACACTGAGAGCTTATGCACCGGAGACAAATTCCTTGGGTGTCCAATTACACTTGGCCAATAAAGAATATTGTATATTGTATGATTAAAAGTTACTGTATTAACCAACATGCTTTCTATATCCCAACAAACATTTAAAGCCAGAGTTATATTCTTTATCCATTCTTTGCTTTGGTAACATTGTATATTAATTTACTTAAACTCTAATTTTAGAAAGCCAGCTTGGTGTATGATTAAGGCAACAGGCTAACAGGCTGCCACACCACACAAACACAAGGAAACAGGGGAAACCTGTAACTTTCCCTGTTGGCCTCCCCACTATGTTTGTGGAAAACTGGCAGGGCAGGGCAGGAAAAACAGACCTGTTTTTTTATATCAAAAAGCCATAAGGAGAAAATTAGCATAGTAAAGGGTTAAAGAGAAATGTAGTGGAAAAATGGAACTGTCTTTTCCATGTTTACAGGGTGGAGATTTCAAATAAATCCTGAAGTCCTTTAGTCCATTATAATCGTTTGATTAATATTCTGGGATAAACTAGAACATATCCTGTAGCTGTATGTGATACAAATGTAATCTTTAAGATACCCAAGAATTACTTCACAATACTGCCAAAATGGATTGACTTTCTGGTCATATTCATCTATAACCGATGTCATAACTTAAATCTCTCTGTACGATATGCTCCTGAATCTTCAATTTTTGTTTTTTTTTAACTAAGTGTATTTTATGTTCTAGTTTAATGTTGCTTTCAAATGCAAATAAGTAATTTGTTTGGCATACAAACAGAGATGGCCATCTATCAGAGATCTTCCAGTTAATCTTGCAGTTCTATGACTTATGACAACTACTTTAGTATCTAATTCTATTTCTATAGTCATTCAGAAGAATCCAGAGCTAGAACTTCGTTGACTTTTTTTCACTGACAGCCAGCTAGATAACAAAGATGAGCTTTGCCAGTTTGGGGAAAGTAATTACAAAGAATAATACACTTCTTCATTAATAAAAGAACTTTAAACTTATACTGTAGATGTAGACTGCCATGACAGTATCCTATACTGCCTTCACTTGATGGAAATTGCTCTTTTGTTCTAGTTCTGCCCTCTACCTCCACCTTCTCTCTAGTCTAGAGCTTCAAATGAGAATCTAGGGAGACATGGAACTAGTCCTATCTTTCAAGTACTAGTTTGGCGTCCATGGATGCGTTTTGATGGTCTTCTGCCTGTCTATCCTATATAATGGCTGTGACAGTCCTTACCCTATATCAGTGATGGCGAACCTTTCAGAGATCGAGTGCCCAAAAACCACCCCCGCCCCCCATTCCGCCTTCCGCCCCGTCCGCCCGCAGGGCCATCCACCTCCATGGTCCGCCGCAGATTGCCCAGGCAGCCCTGCAGCACGATGGCCATGCCCTCCACCCGCACCCTGCAGCATCATCTGCACGCGATGGGGCGCGAGGACAGAGTCTTGTCCCTGCTGCCCAGCTGCCATGTCCTTGGATGCGCTGCTCCGCATGGACCCCGCCCGGGGGTGACTCTCCTCCGGGGGGCTGCTGGTGAGGGGGCCGCGGAGGGAGTCGGGGCTGGGGCGACAGCACATGTGCCCACAGAGAGAGCTCTGAGTGCCGCCTCTGGCACGCGTGCCATAGGTTCGCCACCATTGCCCTATATGTTGTAGATAAGTCCTGTTTTTTCTTCTTGGGCTAATGAGTCTTTTGGTTTAAAGAAGGTAACATCAGAACTTTAAAGTTGAGTTACAAGTACCTTTTCTGGGGTCCAATGGTTGCTAGGTGATTGGTTCTATGTCAAGTACTACCTATATTCTTTTAAAAATACAATCACCTAAAACAAATATTACTCTACAATAAATACCTGTGACCTTTAAAGGACAAGGGCCTGTTTTTGCAGCAGGAGACTTTATTTTCCTTTTTGTATTTACAACCCACAGAAAATTTAGTGGTAAAGCTGTGTTATTTTTGTTCCTTTTTGGAACACATTCTGAGATGCAAAGTAGAGATGCAATACTGTAAAAATATCTTTAAAAATTACAAAAAAATCAGAGCAACTCATTCTGGAGGTCATATGTAGGCAACCAAGATCATAATTAATGAAATACAGATTAGAACTTTCTTATAAAAGCCAATCTTTCTTTGAGAGAGCCAGGTGTACCTCATGTAGAACATTTCATAAAGTGGGAATCTCAGCAGAAAACTCTCCAGTATTTTGAAACTGATAAGAGATCTCCTCCAATACTAGTCTATACCTTTTCCCCATCCTCAGTAACCTGTATTTGAATTACTACTAATCAATACTGAAAGGTTCGTTTTCATTTCATTTATTTTACAATGCATGTAGTTTGCTTCAATCAGATTTGACTCTAAGGCTCAGATTTAATCAACTGAAGAATTAAATTGGACAAGGCAAACAAAATTATCTACAACTTTAGTGTGTCTGTATTTACCTATGAGCTGATGCAAACGTTTAAGGACAAGTATGCTTTCTGATAGTAGCTTTCCTCAGTAGAATTAGGCCAGTGTACTTTTTGGCTTAATTCCATCTACTTTGTAGTAGCAATCAATGCTCAGCAGCAAGTGGCTAATGATTTTGGGAGTAAAAGAGTGAATGCCATTGCAAAATGTCTTCATGATGAATGCCTATCTTCTTTCCATTGGTTCCTCCTCTCTGGCTCTACATTTTCATTTGCATTCTTCTACTATACAGCTTTTCTTGTTTTTTTGCATCCAATATTTGAAGTCACTAAATATCCGTATTATCAGATTGGAAAAATCCCAAGTAACTAAAACCAGTATACGTTTTCTTCTCAATCACGAAAGCATCCTTCATACTATTTGCATTTTTTGTTTTGCAAAACAAACTATTAAGTTCACATTCTGATCATATTTAACTGTATAACCATGGGAGAAGACGTGAGGAAAAAAAGATCAGTATGCAGATAACATGAACAAGTATCTGATGTCTTAAGGAAATTTCTTGCAGATGTGAGCTTAAGTGTATGAAAAGCAGTCTTGTTTACACATAACTTCTTCACTTACACTGAACATGAAGGGCTGAGTTAGAACTCACTGATAAAATGCAGATTATACATATAAGAAGAGGTTGCATCAGTTTCTGGAATCTTCTGCAAAGACGATCCCATCTGGTAAATTGGAAAGGAACCCTGAAGGCTTAGAAAGACTGCACACAGAGGAGCGAACATACAGTTTTCAGATATCTGGCATTTGAATTTCTCCAAATTTTGATCTTTTAAGTATAATACTGCATGTAATGTGGTGTTGTATTCTTTTGGGTAAGAATCAATAGAGCATATGTGTTTTCTTGGGAATATCAGTGAATAGTTCTGCCAATGCTGAAGCCAGTTGGATAAAATGGAAGTGTTGAATTCAATTTCCATCAGCCTCAGCTGCTTTAAATGTATGATTTCCTCTTGCAAAGAACAACGAAGCAGCAAAGACTACACATACGATAGCAGAGGTTGCAAACCTTGTTTCTCAATCCACAAAAATGTGATCTAAATATGTCATGGCACCCTTCAGAATTTGACATCTCACTCAATTTAGGCTTACTGCACTGCAAGCAGAGAAGAGGCCAATGGAATATGGATAATACTTATCTATGACCATTTGTTCAACAACAGTTTGAAACTGGGATGGTGCTGAATGATGGTTAGACTGACCCCCGAAGTTCTGGATGTTCCAGCACCCCTATGGTCACATGATCATACTCTGGGCACTTGGCAATTAGTTTGCACTTATAATCAGTTGCAATATCTATCACATGATCATTGTTTGTAACCTTCCCTACTGGCTTCTCCAGAAAGACAATGGAAAGCCCATAGGGAAAGCCACAAGTCATTGTGCTAAGTCTCTCCCACTTACACACTCTTCCCCAGCCCCTTGCACTCGCGCAGTACTGGTCATTCATGCACACCCATGTACCATCCATAACCCACGCTGCAATCTTCCCAATCTGTACTGCAACGTGATGCATACCAGAACCCCCAACCTTCCTGACCCTTGGACACCCTCCACAGCCATTGCTGCCTCTTGCATCCTCTCCAACCTGCACCATACTTTCCTGCACCCTTCCTAATCCATGTGCGTCTCCTGCACACTCTCATGCACTGTTCATTACTACGCTGTACCTTCCCCAAATGGTGCCTCTTGTTTAGCCTCGCTCCCTCCCCAACCTTTGCCATACACTCAGTGTTCCTTCCCCCACTTGTCCCTTTCCTAACTTATGCCATACAATTCCCAATCAGTGCCTCTTGCACCCACCCTTGTCCCACCTCTGGCATCTCCCACACAGTCCCCAACCTGTACTCCCCTCACTTCTTCCCCCATCTGGTGTCAGCCGCTTACTTCCCTTCTGGCCTGGGTGTTGCAATTTCCTGCCAACTTTCCCATTGACTTTATGGGAAACCAGCAGGAAGTTTTCTTGCTTAACGACTGCAAGATTCAGTTAACAACGGTAACCAGGATTGCAGGGATTGCCATCCCTAAGTGATGCGGTCATGATTTAAGAATGCATACCTTAGCAATGGAAATTCTGTTCCCAACTGCCATCCTACATTGAGGGCTAACTATAAAGTAATAGAATGAAAACAGAAAAATATTGCATGGGGTGGAGTTCCCTCGCCCTTTAAATTATTATTTAAATTATGCATTATGAATTATGCATTGTGAACCATGATGCATATTGAGCCCAATGATAGTCTTATGGAGAACCAAGACTAATCAGGTTTTATTAAAACCAGTCACTAGAGACCTACAGTAGCAGTATATGTAGCTTTACTGGCAATCAGTGTTAGGAATATCAGACAAAAAAAAAACCCCAACACCAGAATAATAGCCAGGGATGAAAGTCAAACCACAGGGCAATGCACAGCTGCATAATTGGAGAAAAGGGTCAAAGCTGAGACTAAGAACTGGAACACAGCACTAACTCAGAAAGTGAGTCATAAGTTAAAGGCTGAAGCCCAGACATAAAAGTTGCATAAATGTATCAATAGTTGTATCTATAGATTGGAGGACATAGTATTTTAAAGCATAATCTTAATTTCTGGGAAGAAAAAACACTGCTGAAACCTAGCTATTAATACTTAATGAAGATTCTTTTAGAAATATATTTTATATATCAAGATCTCCCATTAGTACTTGTGTTTCTGTCCAAAAGCACACAATGAAATGCATGAATTGTGTACTATTGTGCTTTGGATATTTGTTGAAATTGCTATGTATCTTTCAGATAAATGCAAAATAAAACCATGTCAGAAAATCAAAGTACACTTTGGCATTAATATCTTTACCAGACAGAACCAAGTCATTTCATAAACTTTAAAAAGAAGGGCAAGGAAACACTGAGTTTATACCAAGTCTTGGGCGGGACGGTGGCTCAGCAATTAAGACACTGGGCTTGTTGGCTGGAAAAGCCAACAGCCAGGGTTTGAGATCCAAGTGCTGCATGACGGGGTGAGCTTCCGTCCTCGTCCCAGCTCCTGCCAACCTAGTAGTTCAAAAGCATGCAAGTAGATAAATAGGTACCACTTCAGTGGGAAGGTAACAGCCATCCACGACATCATGCTGGCCACATGACCGTGGAAATGTCTTCAGACAGCGCTGGCTCAAAGGCCTTGAAACAGAGATGAGCACGATCCTCTAGAGTCAGCAATTAGTAATGGAGTAAAATCCGCAGGGACTCCTTTTACCTTTTTTTTATATCGATACTTCCACCTGCATATCAGAACTTCCCATATTCTCTCTTAATCCAACAATACAACAATACCATACACTGGCCTAGAAACCAAGAGATTGTGAGTTCTAGGTCTCCATTAGGAATGAAAGCTGGCTATGTGGAAGCAGCAGTGTTAGGTATGTTTGCTGCTTTGAGTTATATGTAAAATAACTTCTGTTTTTTTATACATAAAAAAGTCTAAGCCCCTTTATCTGGGGGGACTTTGAACCATTTGATCCAGAAGAAGTGGAAAGGCTCCTCATGACTGTGAGTTCAGCAAACTGTGTTCTGGACCCATGCCCCTCCTGGTTAGTTAAGGCCTCCTGGGAGGTAGCACTTGGCTTGGTCCACATGGTTTTAATGCCTCTTTGTGGGAAGAAATGGTACTGCCTACCTTGAAGAAGGCAGTAGTGTACCTCCTTCGCAAGATGCCATCCTTGGATCCAATAGTGTTAGTAAATGTTCATCTAATCTCCAACCTTTTCTTTATAGGGGAAGTTGTGGACATTGGTAATTGGTGCTCAACTACAAAAGGACCTGGATGAAACAGATTATCTGGATCCTTTTCTGCCTGGGTTCAGACCAGATCACAGCACTGAAACAGCATTGGACATGCTTGTAGATCAGTGGTTCTCAACCTTTTTAATGCCGCGACCCCAACCGGTCGTACGTCGAGGACTAAACCGGTCGTACGTTGAGGACTAAACCGGTTGTAAGTCGAGGACTACCCAACCGGTCGTAAGTCGAGGACTTTCCCTGCCCGGGAGCGCCGCACATGCGTGGTTCCGTCCCCTGTGCCGGCCGAGGCGTAGCTGGCAAGTGGCAGAGACGGAGCAGGCCGACCACCAGCTGGCCCAGCCCAAGGGAGGTAAGGCACCCGCCGGAAAAGGGGAAAAAAATGGCGGACAGCCTTGCTTGGCGACCCCCATGAAATGGTCGATCGACCCCAAATGGGGTCCCGACCCACAGGTTGAGAACCACTGTTGTAGATGATCTTTAGAGCTCAGGAAGGACTTGATACAATCATTCTGGCCTTCCTGGACTTTTCAGTGGCTCTCAATACCATTTACAATGTTATCCTTCTAGACCATTTCAGGGGTTGGGAGCGAAAGGCACTTTTTGTGGGGGTTTCAGAACTTGGATCTTTTGCCTTTCCTTTTCAACATATACATGAAATTGTTGGAGAAGCTCAGTATGCTGACGATACATCATTCCTTGCCAGGCAGGTGATGCTGTCGGGAATGCTGGCTAAGTACCTGGAGGTTGTACGGGCAGAAACTGGCTTCAACTCAACACCAGCAAGACAGAGTGGCCTCTGAATCTTTGGCTTCCCACACCTGGGTAATATGTTGTCTATTGACTCTGAACTGGGTGGCACTATTCCAGACTAAGTGCAATTTGTGAATCCACCTAGACTCATGATTCCTAAGCAGGTGGCAGGTGTAGCTAGGCAGATCACCTTGTGTTCTAACTATGCCCTTTACTAGAGTGGGATTCCTTGCTTATAGTAACTCAAGCCTTGTTCATGTCCGATCTGGATTGCTGCAATGTGTTCTATATGGGGCTGGCTTTGAAAACCACTCTAAAGTAATAACTGGTCCAGAATATTGCAGCATGAAGTAATGGGTGCCCCTAGGTTCGCCCATTTTACACTCCTGTTGCGCAAGCTGTACTGTCTCCCAGTTTCCTTCTGGATGCAATTCAAAGTGCTGGTTTAAACTTTAAGGCTTCATATGGCACAAGATCAGGTAATTTGTGGGACTCCCTTCCCTAAGGACATATGCCCATCCAACTATATTGAATAGGGTGGACACACTCCTAGTCCTCTTCCTTAAATCTTTTGGGACACAGGAAGTATGCAGCCTCCCCCCACTTTTAATCGTTTGAAAAGCACTCAAATCTGGTTTTTTCCCCCAAGCACTGGGATAGGGTGAGATTGCTGAGAGGAACTTATGGACTGCATGGGAAAGTTTAGCTATGGTGCCAAGCCTTTTGGTTTTAACATTTTTATTGTAAATACAGGTTACTTTATTTTTTGGTTGTGAGTTGCTCAACATTTGGTACAAGATAGCTGGCTATATAATGTTATAAACAAACAAACAAACAAATAAGGCAGGATATAAAAAAATTCTAACGATAGCAATAAATAAGAACAACAATATAGCTTCTCACAGTGTGTTGGAGATGTTTCTTAATTTATCCAGATTTCAGGAAATGAAATATGGACGAATATCTGAAGAGATCCTCATGAATTCTAGTGTTCCTCAATCATTTGGAAGCCACTAAAAATTTGCATGAAGTTTTTGTACAGATAGAGAATTAATGTTGCTGATTAATGACCAAATAAGAAACTTGAACTTGATATAGAATAAAAAAAATGTCAGGTTTAATTCACTAGGCAATTTTATCAAAGCAATTTTAATGATGTAGAATTAAATTGGAACCTTGCAATTCTATGTTACAGGTTACAAGCCACTGAATTCAATAGAGCTTACTTCTACCAGAAGAGTATTGCACTATAATATTATCTTACCTATAAATAATACTAATGCAGTAAGTGGGCTCTACTTCTAAATAACTCTTTTTAGTATATGAACTTTTTTTTAAACAAAAACTGTTCTACAAAAAAAATTCTAGAAAATTTTATGGCATTAGCTAATATACAGCTATGTCAAGACAGATACATAGCTGTGGTTAGATTTATTACATGCATGTTCAACTGACATTTATAACTGTTGCTGGGTAGTTGAGATTTTGTCATCTCAATTTTAATTCTCAGCCATTTTGCTTTCAGTAAACTAAGAATCTTGTCAAATGGGATACCATAAATCCCCCAAAATATGTAAACTGAAGGATTCTTAAAATAACCATAAAATTTATCTAATGTCACCCAGTAGAGTTCCAATGTAAGTTTTCCTTATACTGTTCCTCCTGCAACTTCATTATTTTCCCCAAAATAAAAAAGTGGATTTTTTTTTTAGGGAGTGGGAGAAGCATTGAAAGGCAGTGTTAGAATTCCAGCTGCCAGAGGTGCTGAAACCCATTGACAGACATACTTAGAAGTAACTTAATATTCACAGACAATTTTGACTTTCAGTTTTCTATTGAAAAATGTATTAAATAATAAGGAACCCCCCCCCAAAAAGGAAAAGAGCATATACAAATTCTTGAAAAATACTCTTCATTATGTTTTCTGGCAAGTTGGACCTGGAAAAAAAAAACCCTACCATATTTTCTTAGTTTTATTATGTTGTAGTAGAAATTAGTCCAGTTCATATTTGTTCAGAAAATCCCACATGATCAATGAGATTTACTCATAATAAGTAATTAATAAGCCAGTAATTTTATTTAGACTTTATTCTTATGCAATAGATATATTTCTGAACTTCAGTTTAAAGGAACTAATTATATTAAGAAACAAGTGTTTCAAATATGACAAAAGTGAAGTATGCATACAACTGCAGTGTCATTCCTATTTCACATAAAAATATCTACAAGATTCCTTGCTTTTTGCCTCTATCTTATATAAAGTTTTGTGACAATATAAATGCAATACAGGTCAGATTTAATCTAATAAACTCATAGCAAATTAAGTTAGCTCAATGGTGATCTATACAATAGTGTCTTCTTCTGATACTAATGACATTATCACTAAACAATTAGTACAGCAAAAAGGTTAGCCTTCCAACTTTTTCCAAAATGGCTTACCAAATTTTATAATAGGTATTCCCTTACTTTGCTATTTTTACAAGTAAAGTGGACTATCTATAATTTCTCCCAATTAACTGATAAGTACATATGATACTAATTCTTGGGCCATTTTGTTTTTGTATTATTATTATTATTATTATTATTATTATTATTATTATTATTATTATTATTATTATTATTATTATTATTATTATTATTATTATTATTATTATTATTATTATTATTATTATTATTATTATCATCAGAATCCTGGAATCAGAGATTGCAATAAAAGTTTCTTATGAATACCTATTTAATATGAAAAAATATAAAAAGAAGAAATAATCTTAGTAGTATTATATTACAGGAAAGAGAAGCATATTATAAATGGTATATTTTCATACAAACATTAATACACCATGCAGAGATACATTTAATCTACTTTGGAAATTAAAATTCCTTTTTTACAAAAGTATGTCAAATATTTATTTTCAAAAGATAAAACAATTCTTTTCAAAAGATAAAGCAAATTGTTTTTAGCAAAATCATTATATCTCAGATATTTCTGTTGTCAACTATGATTGTTTGAAACATGTAATGTACTGGATACTGACATGCAATTTAGTTTTGTTTTTTTAAAAATAATCTTGTTGTATATTTTAATGCATATACTGAAAAAAAAATCTTCTTAAAAAAAACCCCCTAATTTTAGAAGGTAGGCTGCAAGTTTCCATTCCTGAAAATGAAAAATTTACTCACAAGGACTTTTCAAGTGCATTATTCATTGCATGGCACATTCCCAAAATCTCAGTACATGCATTTTAAATATTGTGTCTATGGAGATATGTTAAAAGAATATGCCAATTTAATTTTTTTTAAAAAATTAGAACATTCTTACCATTCTTGCACTCTTTTAAGACTCAGAAATTCACTGTCAGCAAAATGAAAATTCTCTGCAAAAGATTGAAAGAAAGAAAAACTCAAATCATCCCACCAAATAGGAGGCAACTTGCCCAAAAACTTAAGAAAGCAAATAACCTAATAGTTAAGAAAAAATACTTGTAAAATCCTTTGCTCACATATCCTTTCTGTGTCCTGATCCCTTAGTCTGAACTGTATACTGGATATTCCACAGGTTTAAACATAGCACAAAGGAGTTCAGATCTGCAAAAATAACCCCTCCAATCCAAAATAAATGTATTATACCGTAGTTAGCATATTAGAGCCACACTTCTTTGAAATGCAGTATGGATTTAGAGTATAGCTACTTGAAAAAAACCAGAGAAGACAAAAATAGTGCTTTCTGTGTCAGCTGCATAGCTTCTCCATTGTTCTCAGA
The DNA here is from genome assembly GCF_001527695.2 of Protobothrops mucrosquamatus. Lineage (NCBI taxonomy): Eukaryota > Metazoa > Chordata > Lepidosauria > Squamata > Viperidae > Protobothrops > Protobothrops mucrosquamatus. Next base: position 47,627 of record NW_015388702.1, read on the forward strand.
CATACTACCAGCTGTCTTCCCCCTCATTGAAGATTGCAGGATTACAGTCACACTTTCAAAGCGTAATAGCCTAGAGAGGGGATATTTTTGGAAATGCATTACATAACCTACCTCAATCACTAAATACATGCTTACACCTTTTCTCTGAGAAGGCTATGAACAACAACATTTTTGCCTCAGAATTCATTCAATTTGCTGCAAAATAATCAGCTGATTTACAGTTTGCAGAATACAGTTACATTAACCTCAAAGTGATTTTCCTTTAAAAAGTCACATGCACGGTCTGAAACTTCTATTTTATCATTATGTAGTTTTTATTAAGAAAAAATCTAGGCGGCTTTGAGCAAATGAACATAAGGTTGGTGGGTTTTATTAAAAGAAAGGGTAGAGGAAATTGTACACCAAATGTGTTTCCATTAAAAATCACATTTAATTCTGAACATAATTCATGGAATCTGCACTAAAAATGCATAATTAAAAAAAAAGAAGTCATTCCAGACTTCATTGCTGAACATTCAAATTTGTAGAAAGCTGTTGCAGGAAGAATGCCTGTTTCTAAAAATACACCCAAGGCAACCATTACTATCCAAGCTTCTAAATCCTCCCTTTGCACAGAAAGGCAAAGAGTTAAATCTATGCATGTTGCATTGTCCCCCTTCCTTTACACAGCCTTCTGTGGAACCCACGAAGCAAGCAAGAATAAAAAAAGGGAAAATCCCAACGACTCCACTAGAGTCCCAATAAAGTAGAGGAGAAACGGTATAAAGGATATTCCAGAAAGGAAAGGAAAGGAAACCAGACAAAGAAAAAATAATAAAAAAAAAAAAACAGGGAAGAAATCTTTTCAAAAGATTCTGCATTGGGGATAAAATGCATATACTTACGACAAATTCCCCTTCTCACTTTCTCTCCTTTCTACATGATCTGAAATACAAATGTGAGTTTAAAAGGGGCAGCATTACTATAGAAAAGAATTTATATAAGGGGAGAGAGAGAAGGCTGGGGAAGGGGTGTGGGAAGGAATGACTGCACCTTTTTTCTGAGTGCAGCCTTGGAAAACGGGGGGAGGGGAGAAACGGGGTGGGGGCAGCAGCAAGAGGGGAAAATCTCGCTCTCTTTCAGTCTTTGGTTGTCTATGCTGGTTATATTGAACAATGAGCTAATTCTGATGGTAGCTGGCCCAGCGCCAAGCTCTCCCTTGCTCTCCAGAGCGCGCGAGCGAGCGAGCGCGCGCCCTTGCACACACCCTCCCCCTTCGCTGCTGCAGAGCCAGACTGCTTAGTCTGCAATAATCCGTAGCAAGAAGTAAAACCCCCCTCCCCTCCTTTCCTCCTCCTCCAGTCTAGCAGCCCTAGAACCACCCGACCAATCGCCAGGCACGGACCAGGGAAGGCTTGGAAACCCAACAGCAGGGCTTGGTTGGCAGAAAGGGGACGGTCTCGAGCTAGCTCGCTTCCCCTCCCTTCTAACTACTGTGTCAGAGGCCCAGAACTACCTCTCTGCCCGAGTCCAAGGCTGGGTCAAAAAAAGAGCACCCATTGGTCAACTTCGCTGTCGATCAGCCCTCTAACTCCCCGCGCCCCTACCCCTTCGCCGCCGCCGCCGCCGCTTTCCAGACAAATAATAAAGAGCAGAGCTGGCCGGAGGGCTGCCAAGCGTCAAGCACGGCCAAAGAGCTGCACAGCCACGGCTCGGTGCCAAACCTGAGCTGGAGGGGTGCGGGGAGAAGGGGAAAGAGGCGGAGGAGCGTGGCCACATACTGTAATAATAAAGCGGCGGCGGCGGCAGAGGGCATCTGAGGAGACCGGGAGAGAGCCCAGAAGCAGGGGCAGCATGTGTTGCCGCCTTGACTGTTTCTCTGCCTGATATAAAGGGGGGGAAAATGGTGCCGAAGACTGCAAGCCAGGGGCGGGAGAGCAGGCGGAGCGGAGGAGATTCGGCGCACTCAGCCAGAAACGCACCAGATCGCGAAAGGGAGACGAGCGGATAGGAAAGGGGGCGCACAGACCCTCACAGGGGAGGGGGGGGAAGACAACGCGCATGAACAAATTTCACGGGGGGGATTGCATGCAGGCTAGATTCGCGCGAGTTTTGGAGGAGGGGAATTACAAATTTCTTTTAACTTCACTTCGTTGAACAAGCCATGGTGGCTGGGTTCCCATAAAGTAGCCATAAATCAGGTTGGGCAAAAGGCTTTGTTCACATAGCGTCCTCGAGTAAAGCCAAACAACATTTTTTATTGTCCAGTGAGAAGTATAAACCCAGTTGTAGCCTTGGTTAAGACTGACATACGTCCAGTTGCCTTCACCCGGGGAAATGATCAAGAATCACGAGCATAGGTTTTCCAAGAGGTGAAGGAAGCATCAAAACACCTTGCAGAACAAAGGGGTGCCAAGAACTGAGGCAAATTTAAGGATGACTACACTATGCAACAGTTTAGTTTGCTATCTCAAGAGTTGGCAGTTTTGCCATAGTTTGTGTATGTGCGGTACACTTTGGTGTTCTGTTGGTATTGCCAGATAAATTATATTTTTGTGATGTCCTACTGGGATTTACATGTCAAGAGCAACTATCTTTTAGATTAAAAAATAACTATTAAATTTATATACCACCCATCCAAAATGACTGGGTGGCTTACAATACAATAAAAGCACAAATATAAAAGCATTAAAATTAACAGGAGTTAGATAAAACTAGGGACAAGTACAGGAGATGTACAAAGGTGAGATCTCTCTTAATCCACCAGTCACTCTAGCATAAAGCATCCTGTAATTAAAGGATACTGTCTTTAAAATGTGTCTTTTATTGTGTAATTGCCTTGCCGTGTTCAGGGAATTTCACAGGTGGTGTGCAAAGATGTCTCTGAATTTTAAACTTATGTGTGAATTCCCACTGCCTCCTCTCTCTCTCTCTCTCTCTCTCTCTCTCTCTCTCTCTCTCTCTCTGCAGAAGCTATTAAAAAGAAAGAAGAAACATAATATGTGGCGTTTTTTTTAAATCTGAAAGATAGGGGAAGGGTGACTAGTAGCCTTTGGAAGAATCCAAAGATAATAAAGTAGAGGAGAAATGGTAAAAATGCGTACTATATAATACATACGTCTCTAGAGAATGCAATTCTCCAAAAAAGATAGTGAAATTATAATCAAGTTTATGCTACCAAAATCTGAATATGAGCTTTCTACCTGAAAGCCGTTATGGTCAGTATTTAAATTAGATACAGATGAATATTTGAAAATACTTGTGCTGCAGTGGATACACTATGATAGTTTCAAAATAAAGTTATTTATAGTTTAAGAGTTTATGATTGAGAATGCACTTCTTATACCTGAAGATTCGCAACTAGTAAAAGTCACATACAGGTAATCCTCAATTTATGATCACAATTGAGCCCAAAATATCTGTTGCAGTTGTTAAGTGAGTTTTGCCCCATTTTTTTTACCTTTATTCCCACAATTGTGAAGCAAATAACTGCAGTTGTTAAGCAAATTTAGCTGCTCCCATTGACTTTGCTTATGGAAAACCAGCTGGGAAGATTACAAATGGGGATCACATGCCCCTGGGACAGCACATCTGTCATAAATAGTGCCCAAATTTTTATCACTTGACCATGCAGATGCTGCAACTCTTGTAAGTGTGAAAACCACTCATAAGTCACTTTTTCTAGTGCCGTTGTAACTTTGAATAGTCATCAAATAAATTGTAAGTCAAGCATGACCAGTATACACAGAGATATAAAATATACATTTAAATGAGTCAAAAGGTCATGAAATGCCTAAGAGAATCTGATCTATCTGTCCATGATTGATTGATCATGTGCCATCAGATTGTTGAGTTTCATCAAACACAGTTAGATTTTCTCCATAATGATCAGTCCCTAACCTTTCAAATCTCCCAATGGTGCACTGATTGCTGCTATTACTGAATCTATCCATTTTGCTGCTGGTTGTCTTTTTATTGTCTTTCCTTCCACCTTTCCCAGCATTAGAGCCTTGTCCAGAGAGTTAGCTCTTCACATAATCTGTCTGGAGTAGGATAATTTGGGCCTGGTCATTTGTGCCTCTAATGAGAACTCTAGGTTGAATCCTCTCTATTATCATCAGCCTCTACAAAGCTCAAACCCACACACGGTGAGCATTTGGATCATTCACAAGTACACGTAGTCCTCGACTTATTATCACAACTGAGCCAAAATTTCTGTTGCTGAGACATTAGTTAAATGAGTTTCCCCCCATTTTATAACCTTTCTTGCCACAATTGTTAAGAGATTCACTGTATTTGTTAAATTAGTAACACGGTTGTTAAGTGAATCTGACTTCCCCATTGACTTTGCTTGCAAAAGGTGATCACATGACCCTGAGACACTGCAACCATCATAAATAGTCAGTTGCCAAGCATCTGAATTTGATCACATGGCCACGGGGATGTTATAATGGTTGTAAGTGTGAAAAACGGTCATAAGTCACTTTTTTTAGTGACGTTATAACTCCGAAAGGTCACTAAACAAACTGTTGTAAGTAAAGGACTACATATGTCCTTCGGGGAAGCGGGTTACCAGGAGCTCTCCTCATGGCCACGATGGGACCAGAGTTCGGAAGCAGCATCATGGTCACAAACCGATCCGTCATCGCTCTAGTCAGGGCCAGCCCATTTCCGATTGGCTAGTCCGAAGTTGAAGCTGGACGCTAGTCACAGAGGTGACACGCAACTGGTGAGGGGTCCCGCTCAGAGTGCATACCTGCCGGTAGATAGGTCACACACTGGAGTGACTGGTAGATCGCTGTCAGACCCAATGGTGGCTCCTGCCAGGAGGCCAGGCCCTGGGGTTGGGTCCTCGATTAGGAGGGGAACAGACTCTATGACGCTGGCTCCCAGGCTTATGCAGACCCCAGGCATGGTCCGGAGTGGGGCATGGGTCCCTGGCCTCAGGGACAGGTCTGGGGTCCTCCACCCCTCCAGATAACATTTGATGGAAACCCGGATCGGCTGGCGTTATTCCTCAGCCAAACGATTGGTCACCTAGATCGGTATGGCCACCTTTATCGATCCCAGTGGGCCATGGTATGAGCGATCACTGCAGCCCTGCAGGGGGAGGCTGTGGAGTGGGTGGCTGATCTGCACAGCAAGCACGCCCAGGAACTAACCAACATTGGGTCGTTTCTGGGAGCTCTGCGGGCCCGTTTTGAAGACGTGTCCAGGGTTCAGCATGCAGAGGGGGAGCTGTTAGCAATCAAACGAGGAAGACCCGCAGCCAATTATGTCTGGGACTTTGGATGAGTAGCCAGTAAGCTGCGAATGTGGCCAGAACATCTGTTAGTCCACCAGTTTCGGGCAGGTCTGGACCACGAACTATGACAGGCTTGCGTATACCGCGGAATCCCGAGCCGGCTGCAAGAGTGGTTCCGCATAGTAATAGACTTGGACACGGGTCTTCAGGAATTTCGGCCTAGGGGCAATGGATCCGTAAGACCACGTAAACTAATGGAAAGACCAAGGGCCCCAGGGCCAGATCCAAGTCCACCCACAGGGGTGCCTTGCCCAGCATTTAGGTGTTTCCGGTGTAACCAGTCAGGACACCGCGCAGCAGAGTGTCCCGTTCCGGCAAGCCGAGGAAAGCCGGAGTCCCCTGTGAAAGCCACCCCTAGAAAGACCCCAGAAAGATCAAGGGCTGTACAACAGGCTGAGGGACCCATTCCCCAGGGAGAGCAGTCGAAGACTGAAGATGTGACCGCTGTGACAGGACACCAATTGGTTGTTTACAACGGTGATGCCGAGGACACAGAAGACCCAATGGTGAGTGAGCCTATCCATCCATTCACCATTTCACCATTTCCATTGTATTAGTCAGTCCGCAATCAGGGTATCGGGGTAAGTGTGACGCCCTCATTGACACCAGGTGTACCCGATGCTTAATCAGTGAGGCTGTGGTGAAAAAAGTAGGAATTAGGGTGAGGGCCTTGGTCAAACTGATAAGGTTCGAGCAAGTGGATGGTTCTCTGTTGGGAGGAGCCCCCGCCACATTTATTACAGAATCAGTACAGATGGAGATGGGTGAGCACTGGGAGGTCATCTGCTTCCTCAATGACGGAGGCCGTTATATTGGGCCTAGTGTGGTTAGACAAGTGGGGTCCAACGATCTGGTGGGAGGGGGATACCAGAAAGTTCAGATAGGTGTTGGTCCCCAGCCTCTGCCACATGAGCAGGCAGTTGCTTCCAGTGCAGACTTTGAAAGCGGTGTACCTTTGAACTGCATGCCGAAGATTCCTCTCAGTAAATTGAAAACCACCTGTGAACTGATCGACTCTGAGTCTTTCTTGCCAGGGGCGAAGTAGGATCTTTGACAACATATATACAAATTGAAAAAAATTTCTCTAGAATTTTATGCAGTTCACAACAATAACAGTTAAAACATTGTTCTAAATACTTTGCAACACAAAACTAGAACACAATATAATGTCCAAACTTTTATACATTTATAAAAGCTAAAGGGTAAGAACCAATCTATATGAATATTTTGAAAAGAAGAGTAATATTTTGAAAAGTAAAGTAGCAGCAAAAGAAGATATGGAATATTTTACACTGAACTACAATTATTCCAGAAAATAATTTTATACCAAAAGCCACTGAAGTTCACCACATGGGACATAAGTGTAACACAGGGGCTCATAATGCTTAATCACGATCTGTAGATAACTTTAAAAGATGGAATATCATAGGTATCTATTTACAGATAGAAGGCACCACCAAAATAGGTTTTAAATTTTCATAAATCCCCCTTCCTCTTTACATCTCTATATTACTCACCAGAGCAGTTCGGAATCTCACAACTGGTCTCAAAGATAACAATAACAACAATAATAATAAAGTTGGAAGGGGCCTTGTAGATTTTATCCAACCCCCTGCTCAGGCAAGAAACCCTATACCATTTCAGACAAATGGCTGTCGAGTCTCTTCTTAAAAACTTCCAGTGTTGGAGCATTCACAACTTCTGGAGGCAGGTTGTTCCACTGATTAATTGTTCTAACAGTCGGGAAATTTCTCTTTAGTTCTAGGTTGCTTCTCTCTTTGATTAGAGAGAAGTTGAAGTGGTCTGAACAATCAAAAGGAACCAATGAGGCTTTTCTTCCAGGCTATCTTTTACACCACTAGCAGAATGTCCCATTTACTGGCTCTTTGAAGATATCAGAAATATACCAGCGTGAGCTCAACTTTTGTTCTTTTCTTTTAAAAAAAGAAAGAAATAGGGTATTTTTTTTCCCTTAGAAATAAATTGTAATTACTGCCATCATTTTAACCACTAAATTATAGCTTCATTTCTCCAGATTATCCAAGGGGTTCTTCTGGAATTTCTTAGCCTACTTCTCTATGCTTTTAGCATTTACTTTCAGTCTAATACCAGGATATTACAGCACCTAGAATAAATATGTATCTATTTAAAATACATTTCCATATTATTACTTAGATATTGTGCAACAACAATGTAGCTGTGGCTCATTCTTTTCATAAAAATAAACCAGAAATTTCAATGGAAAATTTTCTGTTTTAGGAAGTCCATGTAATTTATTAGTATTTATTTGTTAGATTTATATCCTGTCTTTCTTTCAGAAGTTCTAGGATGCACATACATAGTGCATCCTCCTCCTATGTTTTTTCATATAACAATGTTGAAAGAAAAATCTTCATCGGGGTCCAGTCCAAGCTGGGAATAAACAAAATGGAGACTGCTTTAGAAAGAAGATTGTAGTTTTTTGAAGAGGAGAGCCAGACAGAAAGATGGCTCTGGGGCAGCTGACCACATGTAGCTGGGAATGATGGGTTTTTATACCTTCTTGGGCTTTTGAGATTGTTTCCTGTTCCTGTTTGAGGCTTTGTATTTTCTGTGTCATGTACTCTGACCTGAGTCTGAGTGTGCCCTTTGGGTATTGGTGGGTTAACCCTAATGTCCCTAAAGGTCTTGTCTTTTAGAGTTTGGGTGGGGTATGTAGATTTTAGGTATCTTTGTCTTCCTAATCTCATCAGTTTCTAGCTTCCTGAGTCCAACCTTCCTGAATGGATTATTACATCTGTATTTTAAAAGCTGGTTTCTGCTGAGTTTTCTGGCTGGGGGGAGGGAGAAGTTTCGGCCTTTTTTAAGATCTTCTCCATTATTCCTTTGGAGAAATATTTTCTGCCTTTTTAATATTCCCCAAAATACTTCTCTGGATTCTTCCCACAACAGCAACTATTAAAATAAATTGGGCCGAGAGATAGTGACTGATCCAATCTTATCCATTGAGCTTCCATGGCTGAAAGTGGATAACATAGGGCAGTGGTTCTCAACCTTTTTAATGCCGCAACCCCAACCGATCGTAAGTCGAGGACTAAACCGGTCGTAAGTCGAGGACTAAACCGGTCGTAAGTCGAGGACTAAACCGGTCGTAAGTCGAGGACTACCCAATCGGTCGTAAGTTGAGGACTTTCCCTGCCCGGGAGCACCACACATGCATGGTTCCGCCCCCTGCGCCGGCCGAGGCGTAGCTGGCAAGCGGCAGAGACGGAGCAGGCTGACCACCAGCTGGCCCAGCCCAAGAGAGGTAAGGCACCCGCCGGAAAAGGGGAAAAAAAATGGCGGACAAAAAAAATGGCGAACAGCCTTGCTTGGCGACCCCCGTGAAATGGTCGATCGACCCCAAATGGGGTCCCGACCCACAGGTTGAGAACCACTGACATAGGGGTCTTCCTAGTGTCAATCCAATACTTTAACTGCAGTATGTCACTGGCTCCGAAATTGAATTTCGCAGTTATTATCTTGTGAAATAATACTTATTTTTCTAGCTAAGGATATCGTTGTGATTTAGAGTGCTCTCTGGAATGGGACTAAGTATCCTAGGCAATGTGTAGTGTTTTGTACCATTTGCTGGTGCTGAACAATACAACCCACCCACTCACTTCCCAAACTGAAGCCAAAGAATGGCTTTATAAGAAGAGAGAATAAATGTATGAGTGGTATGGAAAGTGAACTGAGCAATCTTAGGGTAAAGGTGAGAGAATTGCTTTTTATATTCAGGCAGCACAAATGCAGACTATATGTACAAGTAGTCCTTGACTTACGACCATAATTGAGCCCAAAATTTCCAGGGCTTTTTTTCTCATAGAACGCCCAGAACGGAGTTCCGGCACCTTTTTTGGATGGAACCTTGTAGGGTAGGCAAGGCGGGTTGTATGACGTGTGTGAGTTCCGGCACCTTTTTTTTTTTTTAGAAAAAAAGCACTGAAAATTTCTATTGCCAAGCAAGAGAGTTAAGTGAATTTTGCCCCATTTTACGATCTTTCTTCGTACAGTTATTAAGTAAATCACCACAGTTGTTAAATTAGTAACAGTATTGTTAAGTGAACCAGGCTTCCCCATGGTCGCAAAACGGGATCACATGACCTTGGAACACTGCAGCAGTCATAAGTATGAACCAGTTGCCCGGCATCCAAATTTTGATCACATGACCCTGGGGATGCTTCAATGGTTGTAAGTGTGGAAAATGGTCATAAATCACTTTTTTCAGTGATGTTGTAACTTTGAATGGTCACTAAATGAACTGTTGTAAGTCAAGGACTACCTGCATAAGAGCTATACATTAGACAAGTGGTTCTTAAACTGTTTGACCCAATTACCCATTTTCCTGAACTGAAAAAATGGCATTTCTCCCACAGAAAAAGTAGACTCTGCTGTTTTTCACAAGCACTTCAGCAGTAGCAGTCCCAAAATAATCATTAACTCTCTCAGGATATACCCAAATTACCCCCTTGGAGTAATTTTCCCCAGGACATTAAATAAGAGAAGGCTGGTCCAGATCATAATGAAGAATAGGAAATTCTCTGATCTATCAAGGGAAATGGTGACAAGTTTCTAGGCTTTTCCTGTTATCAAAACAGAAAACAGAAAAGAACATCTTGCATTTTGCATGACAAAAAATATGCATGTCCATTAGCACATGCAAGATAATATTATGTTGATTTTTCTCCCATTTTTATTCTTTTCATTTAAGCACCAGCTGATCCAGAACATTCCTGTGCTAGTCTTTGCAGGTTTTCAAGTTTCTTTACTTGGATGATTCCTCATTCTCAGTTCTGCTGGCTAAAAAATATTCTGCTTGACAGTGAGGGAGGGAGGACTCTTTCTCCCAAATAATAATAAAATTGAATAAAATCAAAACAAGAATAAAAATACTAAGTAGAACTTTTTTCCAGCTGATTTGACTACATCCCTTGGCAAAATCCAAATCTGAGTGAACTAAATTTTATTTGATTTTATGGTAAGTACTCCATGACATTCTGATTAGCAAGATAGGGCTAGATGAATAGCATGACATGAAGTACAGAGTTAGCTTGAAAATTGCATTCAGATTTTCTTCAATGGTTCAATTATCTGACTACATGTAAGGGAGCATCATAAGATACAGTCCTGTTTTTCAGTATTTTGCTAATGATCTGAATAAAGAGATAGAAAGAATCCTTGTTAAATTTGCATATGATTGAAATTGTTTGAGATAGCTAATACAATAGAAGAAAAATCCAAAATGGTCTTGATAGGTTAGAGAACTGGTCTGAGAGGACCACAAAGAAATTTAATATAGACAAACACAAGTTTCTTCATTCCAGAAACAAATCAAATGCTTTTGGTTTGGGCTTTTTCTCTTCAAATAATAGTAGCCTGCTGGTGGGTGACTATGAGCCAGTATGTGATTGTATAAAAAAACAATCCCAATTTTATGTACTATCAAAAGAAGTGTTATTTCTAAATTACTGGAAGTAATCATTCCACTTTACTTGATAATAGTCAGGACCATTTTAACAATTGTGTCCATTTTTGGATATTACATACAAGAGAGGTTCTATGAAACTAGAACTGGCTTAAAGAAAAGCAATAGAGATGTCTAGGGGAGTAGAAACTAAATCCTGTGAAGAGATAGTGAAGGCAGAACGTTGAAAAGAGAAGACAGAAATACTATAGTAGGTAGGAGGAGGAGGAGGAGGAGGAGGAGGAGGAGGAGGAGGAGGAGGAGGAGGAAATTTCATAACAGTAAGTTAGATAGAGGAAAGAAACAATTGCCTTCCTCTCCCTGGATTTGTTCAAATGGAGACTAGATGACACCTCAGGGTATGCTTTAATGTGGTTCCTTGCATTGAACAGAAAGTTAGATTTGATGCCCTGAGATGAACCCTTCTGACTGATTCCATATTTATTTATGGAATTTATTCAAATATGGGTACTGAGGGAGAGTGACTTGCAAATTATAATTGGAAAGCAGAATTGATAGGGATGGGCCCTGTTTGGAACTGATTCATAATAAGTGACTGAAAACAACTTTTGGTTACTTCAAGAGTAACAGCATCTTGTGTGTATGTCTATGTGTGTGCACGTGTGTATAAGTCTGAAAAAGAACAAGCTGCTGTAATAAATAGAGAAATGCTAGGTCCACATAAGGACCATAACATTTACTCTGAACCTTTGTGAAGTTTGTTCAGTGCCAAAATATCATATTCCTTCTGAAATTGCCTCAGTGCAAGATTGATTTTCCTATGATGGACTGATTTTGGGTCAGCCCTCTCATTTGGTGTTATGTCCTAGCAATTCCCAGGTGACCTCCCACTCCCAGCTTCTGCAAAATTAATTAAGGAGAAATATGCAGTTGGAAACTCCTGTTCCAAAACTAATGCATAGTTTGGCTCAAATTTCGTATTTTTTTCTAGTACTGTGCAGTAACACAATTACCACAATTCCTTCAACTGTTATTATTTGAAGTCAAGCTTTAAAACAGAATGGATATTAATAATTGCAAATTACTAAGAGCCACATAACCAAGCAATGAGCACTTATTCTGGCTTTGGAAAAGCACTCCATGAAGTTTATAAGTGTTTTTAATTGTACAGAATAGTTGCCAGAAACATTCCAGGAAACTTTTCATGCCAAGAAATTAAGAGCTGCTCAGTTCAGTCAGAAGAGATAATGTGCATTCTGATCTATAAGGACCAGCATTGGAATAATGTTATATTGCTTTATTGTACAAATGAAGACCATTGAAATAATGTATTTAATCTGTTTAACTTTTTCCATCCGAATTCCAAAAATGTTTCTGGCCACAAGGCTGAACAGTACAGATGGATGGCAGGTGGGAACTACATAGAGCAAGTGTCCTCCTTCAAATAAGAAACAATATTGAGACAATATTCCATACTTCAGAGTCCTAGAAAGCCCACTATGAATATATAAATAAAACAACAGCTAGATCCTTGATGGCCATTAGGAGATTCTTCTGTGCCAGAGGAAGAGAGCTTGTCCCAGCAGCTCTTAGGCTACCTGGGGCCAAAACATTGACCCAGATTTTATTAAATTATTAATAAATTATAATATATTGTATATAATTTATAATATATAAATTAATATGATATAAATACATAATTAAATTTATTACAATTGAAAGGAGAAAAATGAATACAAAGTAAAAAAGTGCAGGAGTGAAAAGATGAAAATGAAAAATAGAAAAGAAAAATAATATAGTAAAGAAAAAAGAAATATATTAAAAAATATTTCCCCCTTTATAACAAGAAGTGTAAACAATTTTAGTAACTTATCACTTTCTCTTAAAAATACAACAATCTCTTCTTATATTCTATCCCATATCTATAAACAAATCATTCAAGTCTTGTTGTTCACTAGTCCTGATCAGCAAAAATCCGTTAAGTGTTACCAGTGACGACAACTATCTATTTTAATCTGGATCAAATAAGCCAACTATATATTCCCTCCTTTTACTTCTAACAATTGTAAACTTTAGTCTCTTCAATCATGTCTTGGAACTTGATTTATTTTCTTTTTTTCTTTGTCCCTTCTCACAAAATTCTTCAAAGTGTTAACATCTCTTTTGTAAATGCAACATAGGAAAAAATCCCAGTCATTCTTTTGGCTTGTTATCTGTATATTCCTTTTAATTGTTAAGATATCAACCAGTCTCTATTATGGCTAGTAAAGCATCCTTTTTGTATCATTCTTTTTTTATATAATTTAACCATATTTTATTACTATTATAAAGTTTCTACAAATTTATTTTTCTTTTATCACCAAAGATAAAATATAAAACAGAAAAACAAAAAAAGAAAGAAAATAGATTAACAAATATCCAACATTACCCCAAAAATATCTTGTGTACAAAAAAAGAAAAAACCCAACTTTCAAATAAATCTAACATTAAACATTAAAAAATCCACCCTGGCTGAATGCTGAAAGATATATCAAAAAATAATGTGTTCTCCTCCTATTACATAATGGGTCTACAAATGATTATAAACTTTGCCATCTGTTTAACAAAAATGCTATATTAGATAAACAAATATCCCAGATGTGGAAATCTATTTGTCTAATAATTGAATCGATCCAATATCTGTTCATGAGATATATGTAAAAAAAAAAGTCAATAGGTTACCCTAAATGTAAAACTAATCTTCAAATCCCTCTGTTATTTGAATATCCCTTTTAATTATTAAGACATCAGACAGTCTTTTTTTATGGCGCTGAAGCATCATATTTCATATCAGTTTTGAAGCCTATTATTTTTTCAAATCAGTCTCAATCTTGTTTGGTAAAACTTGTTCCTTTTTCATAATATCTTTGAAACACAGTCTATCTATAGAGGCAGACACTCTAAAACTAATTTCTGGATCCATTGTTCAAAGCTATTCTTCAGTATGTCAAATTTTGCTTCATTCTCTACTAGTGAATCAAATTTAAGCATTTTTCTTTAATTGTAATTTTTGGTTTCTTCTGGTTCCCTCTCTTGTCCAAACTTCAAAGTTTACTTATGTTTTTTTTTTAAAAAGAATTAAAAACAAAAGCATTTTCCCATGGGAAGGATTTTTATAATTAACTCCAAAGTCTTTTCAAATCCATATGGACCCTTGTTCAGGGAGGCGTGGTGATGCAGTGGTTAGAATGCAGTATTGCAGGCTGACTCTGCCCACAGCCAGGAGTTCGATCCTGACCAGCTCAAGGTTGACTCAGCTTCCATCTTTCCGAGATTGGTAAAATGAGGACCCAGATTGTTGGGGGCAATATGTGACTCTGTAAACCATTTAGAGAGTGCTGTAAAGCACTATGAAGCGGTATATAAGTCTAAGTACTATTGCTATTGCTAGTCTGTTTCTAATTGTCTAAAATCAACATTCTAATCATCCATTTTTGTTTATTCCAAAAGAAAAAAAAGTACTGAATGATATTGTTTCAGATTTTTTTTCCTTTTGAAGCAGTGGTAACTGTCCACCTCCTTTATTTTTTCTTCTTAATATATGTAAAAAATAAAATAAAGTAGAAGGTTCATAAGCTACAATGGTTATGTTACTTCATTTTATTGCTATTTAGCTTTTCTTCCTAAATAGGAGAAACAATTGTAACTGTCTTTTCTGACATTCTTCTTAACTTTTGTCTGTCCAAGAAAATCTTGTTTCATTTTGCAATTTAATTACACTTTTGTTACTGTTTCATATTACTTATTTTTGTGAGCTGCTCAGAGAGATTATAATGATAGATGACCAAATAAATTTAGCAACAATTCAAATAAATAAACTAAAAATTGTATCTGAAATCTGCTAATATATTCACAAAGGTTTTTTGCAACCATTATTACAGCCATTGTATCATTGTAAAGTCACAAAATCAGAGCCAGTGTAATTTAGTGGTTATACTGCCTTACTTGATCTGGGAAAATCTAGATTCAAAATCCCTGCTTGATGACAGAACTCATTGGATTATTTGGGCCGCTCTCTATGAGCCCAATCTATTACAAGGTTGGTGGGGAGCTAGCTCATCCCCTGTGGTGCATCATGGATAGCATGTGAGTGGGAACCCAATGGGTTATCAATCTTAAGGCAGCCAAATAACTACTCTGTACTGTTTTAGCATTGTAGACTCCTGGCTAATGCATCATCATCATCATAGGATAAATAAATAAATAAATAAATAAATAAATAAATAAATAAATAAATAAATAAATAAATAAATAATAAATAAATAAATAAATAAATAAATAATAAATAAATAAATAAATAAATAAATAAATAAATAAATAAATAAATAAATAAATAAATAAATAAATAAACAAATAAAATAGAAATAACATTAAGAGGGCCAGCCTCACCTCCCCCATCTCTTGTGGTTTGCTCTTAGCAAGGGGGAAAAGAAACAGATTTTATCTAAACATTTTCAGACTTTTGGGGGTATAAACTACAGATATATAGATTTAATACTTGAATTTCCTTCAAAAGACAAATCTAGAGCTCAGTAATTACCTGTTTTGGGTTGAACAAAATAATTTTTTCAGAAAAGCTAGATCACTAAAAAATAGATGAGGGCTGTTAAGCTTTTTGAAATAGTTTACAGTGGTTGGTGCCAGCCTATGATCATCTCCTCTGACACTGCCTTTGTTTAGATGACAAAATTAAGATAATTGATATTCTTTGTCTAATGATTCCAGATGTGACCTGTGCTCAGGCCATATAAGACAGTCAAGTAAGAACTTTTGAATTCTACTAAGCTAAGAGAAGCATGCCTTGAAACAGTTTCAAATTCTCCAATGGAATTTGATTGTATCACATAGGAATCTTGAAAAATATGAAATTAACTTAATGACTATAATGTACTTAATCAAATAATGTTTCCAACATGGTGAATGAGTTCAATAGGACTGGAAGTGTTTTGCTTTGTTTGTTTATACTCAATGTTCAATGAATCTCACTGCAGTATCCAACAATAATCAGCCAGAACTGATGGATTCCACTTGCCCTGATATTGTTTTCTCATTGGGGCAATACCATGATGATATCTTTCACCATGTTTGTCACCGACTGAACCTAGATTTTCAGGAGGGAAGTTGAAGTTTCATGGTCTTCTATGTTGTAAGAAATTTTTCAACTAGTTGAATGTAGTTTAATGCTCTGTAGTTGCCAAGAAAATTCTCAACAACATCTTTGTACATTTCCAGGCAATTTTCTCTGGCCCCACCAGCAGATCTTCAAACAACAAGTGGTTCATGTGCCACAGTTTTATGACTTGGAACTAAATACTTTTTCTTTTTTTAAAATATAATGCGACTCTCTTGCACGGTTCCCAATTGCATATGTATACTTTGTATATCTGAGTTGCATTCCAAGCAGTAGAGTCACTACTTTTAGATCTCCACAGCTATTCCAGTTGTAGTTGGCATACTGGATGTGCTTCAACAACAATTCCATGTTTTTATATTTTTCTTTTATGTGTGCAGCGTAGTCAACAGGTTCTGAAGGGTGATTGAAGATTTCTATAAAACAGTGCATGATAGGTTAAATTACAGATTATTTTCATGATTAGCAGCCAAAGGCATTATAAGGTACACCAGAAGTGTTCAGGAAGCAAAATCTTTATTTTCCAGTGATAAGATCTGGATTATTCTGCATTTCAGTGTGTGTGTGTGTGTGTGTGTGTGTGTGTGTGTGTAAATTCTAGTGGTATCTTAGACATGAAATCAGCTGAGAGATCTTAGCCAGCGATTCTCTCTCAGCCCTATGAAGAAGGCAACAGCAAACCACTTCTGAAAAATGTTGCCAAGAAAACTGCTGGGACTTCTCTATATAGTTGCTAGTAAATTGATTCAAAGACATACCACAAAAAGTTAAGGAAAGATTAGATTTTAACCCTAGATTTGATATTTTTGCATTTTTTCAAAAATTTGGGGACTAAAATATTTAACAATCATTTGTAATGTAATAGTGTAATGAAATTTGTTGGATGAGATGAATTGATGTACATTAGCAAAGCCATTCCTAGAGCCACTTGTACCTTGAAAAAACTGGATGATGAAATTTTTGAAAATTGGAATGTTTTTCTTAAATATTCAGTTGCAGTTTATTACTGCACTTATATATATATTCAGGCATATTGTCTAAAATGTTATATTAGAAAGTGAGTTCATGCTATGACCTTCCTCTGAGCCTGTAACCTCTGAGCTGGATTATTTTGGGATACAGATTTAGCGCTCTTTCAAAAGAGTGTTAGACTCATATTCAGAAATTGTCTGATTGATTAGATTTTTGTTCAGCATTCCTCTATTGAAGCATGCCTGAAGGATTCAATGCAAGACAAGCTTAAAACTGTTTTTCCTACAAATCTGATAGAAGTGTTACTCCTTTTCATATATACATACAGTAAGGTGTAGGGGAAAAAAACCTAGTAAGTGTTTCCAGGAAGAAACCATTATGATTAATAATCTCTATTCATACTTAAAGCAAGCCAACCTATGGGCCAGTTCTTTCCATAAAACTGATAGATGAGAAGTATATCTAGTATAATCAGCTTTGCAAGTTTTTCTGAAATCCATAACATCACATTTGACTTTGGTTATCTTATTTAATGTGACTTAAATCAGGAGAATATGTATTTATCAGGGTTTTCTGAGGAGAAAATATTTTCTCTACCCTCTGAGTGATTCATGGATGTTTTCCATGGAAACCATAAAAGAAAGCAGCTGCAAACAAACTTAATTAAATGGAGCTTTTGTATGTGTTACATAGAAAATTCTAAAATGGAAAGAGTTATATTCATTATATCTTTAACAAGGGAACAGCAAAAGGTCAGTTACAAATAACAATTTCTCAAGTTTTCAGGAAAAAAAACGTTTCTTAATGTTTTTTTATTTCTCTATACACAACTTACAAGCTCAGTTCTATCAAATCTTTAAAGCACTAGAATGTCTGGGATTCCAGTCAAGTCTAGACTTCACATCAGCTCAAAAGAATTTCAGTGTAATGTAATGATTCATGGACTGCACAACCATCAGTACTGTATTGCACTGATAATATGCAAAATGATTTGTAATCTTGATCATGATAAATCCAATAAATACTTCCCTCCCCCTTGATGTGAGGCAGAAGGGAGAAAAATGAGATATTTCATGGTTTGCCCAGGATGACTATTAAAAATTCAGAAATTTTAGTTAAGTTAAATAAGTTAATTATATATAATCAAGCTGGCCTCAATCCTGGTGACTTTATGAACAAATGTATCCCATTTTTTACCTGCTTTAGATGTTAATTCTACCTCTTTTTAGGATACTTAGTGCTGTCAAAATGGATATACAGTTCCCTTAAGTTCTCAGTGAGGAAAGATACATTTATTATATCATATCATACCCCCATATACACAGCCGTCTTGCAGTGTGGTGGTGTTGGTGGTGTTTATTTTTATACAGTATGTGTCCTGTGTAGAATTTTTTAGTTACAATGACCATCAGAAAGCACCATCATAAAAATGAATATTCTACCAAAATTATTATATTTATTTCAGACAGTCCCAATAAAATTAGAGAATTTTTTTTTGAGGAATTAAACAAAATGATCAATAAATTTATATGGCTAGGTAAAAAAGCAAGAATAAATGTTAAAGCGTTACAGGATAGTAGAAGTAGAGGTGGCCTTGGGCTTCCAAAATGGGAAACTTTTTACCAAGCAGCGGGGTTACTTTGGATTAGGGATTGGATAAATTTAGATAATAAAAGGGTTTTAACGATCGAAGGACATGATTTACAGGCTGGTTGGCATGCCTTTCTATGGGGAAAATACAAGAAGTCACACACATATTTTTACCGACACCAGATAAGAGATGCGCTGATTTGGACGTGGGAAAAGGTTAAAAAGAAATATTATATGAAAATACCAAATTGGGCCTCACCGATGGAGGCAATGATCCATCCAAACACTCTGGACAAAAAAAAGATGACAAGATACAAAGAATTATTAGGTAATCAAGGTAATCTCAGATCAAGGGAGGAATTAAAAGAACAGGGAATAATTATTGATTGGTGGCCATACTTACAGATACAATCAAAATATAGCAAAGATATGGAAGAATATGGAATAAATCGGGTACCACAGCAATTGGATAAAATATTGACAGGCAAGGAAGAAATTTTTTTAACAAAAACCTACAAACATTTACTAGAGGTAGAATTGGAAGAAGAAATAGTAAAAGGTCCAATGATAGCATGGGCACGAAATATAGGCCGAAATATAGAATTAGAAGAATGGGAAAGAGTATGGAACAAAAATTGCAAATTAACACTGTCAACTGCATATAAAGAAAACCAATATAANATAAGGAGATGGATACAGGAAATAACAAAAGAACGAATTGAACTCAAACCCGAATTATTCTTATTAGGTATAATTAATCCAAAGATGAAAAAACAACTTCAATACATCATTGTACACATAATAACAGCGGCACGCATTGCATATGCGCAATGTTGGAAATGTGAAAATATACCAACAAATGACATGATTATTCACAAGATTTTAGAATGCGCTGAGATGTACAAACTTACTCTAGAAATAAAAGACAAGGAAGAAACAGAATTTTATGAGATATGGGACAAGTGTTACAATTGGTTAGAACTGAGGAATAAAAAAGTATGAGAAGTAATGTAAATAATCATAAATATATGTAAGAGATATAGGACACAGTACTGTTAAGGAAAAAAATGTATTTTGTATTTTGTTTTTTGTATTTTGTTTTTTGTAAAGTGAAAAAGGGAAAATTAAAATTAAAAAAAAAGAAAAGAAAGCACCATCATATCAGTTTCATCTCTACTGAGTCTTCAAACACAGCTAGCCAGAGTTATTCTATGGGGTTCATATCCTTTACCAGGAGTTGAACAGAGCTTACTAGAAATGATCTCATTCATCTGCCATTTCCATTGACATCTTCTTCTGCTTCACTGACTTTGAACAAGCATATATGGTTTTTTTTGTAGGCCATTTTGCTCTTACATTAGATGCTATATGTGAGCTTTTGTTTGCAGAACATCACCTCAAAGGAACAATGAGTGTTCATTAACCAGGACTGATTGATTCTTCTTGCAATCCATACAAACTTTGGTGTTCTTCTCAAAATCCATAACTTGAAGATGTTTTTCTTTTCTTTTTCCCCCTCTCAATTCTCTGTTTTCTCAGCTGTTCATTATGACAAAAACAATTGCCTGAATTATCCTTAATTATCTTTATTGTAATTGTTGAAAAAAACAACAAGAAAATATAAAATAAAATAATTATTCTTGAACTCATGGCTACTATACACTTAGAACATAAAAATCTGAAATGTTAACATATGCAAATACTACAATATATACCATTCACTTGACATTGTTCCAAATCATGAATGCATGGAAGAATAATCCATGCACTGAAAGGAACTTTACATAGCCAGTACATACCTGAAGGCTTCTTGCAATGAAGCATGTTGTTCTACATTCATAAAATCAAATTACTCAGTTCTTGAGTTGCTATTCCTAAATTCCTACATTCCTAGAGGGTCTGATAGGATCTTCTTTGGTTAGTCTAAAAAGAACAATCCTAAAACTGTATCCTCTAACCAACAATTGTAAATATCAGACAAAGAGTAGATGAATCAGACAAGGAGTAGATTAAAAAAACCCAAAGAAAATGTACATTCATAGGATAAATTCATATTTGAACTATTTGTAAGGTATCTCCTCAATGTGTCCAGGTGCCATTTCCAAGAGGATAGCAGAAGCCATTACATCAAACACTCTTCTTTGCCCTTTTATATCTATTTGTGTGATTGCAATTTTCAGTGCTTTCAAGCAGCTGCTGATATTTCTTTTTGCCAATTTTGACTCTCACTATAGCTACATCTATTTTTATGTTGGTTGTCTTTAGCTATTTTTGCATCTCTCAGGAAACAATAGGACTAAAATTATCACATTCAAAGAACAACACAATGAAGGACAATCACTTAAATATGAGCCAGCAGTGTGCTGCAGCTGCCAAAAAAGCTAACACAGTGCTGGGCTGCATTAACAGAAGGATAGAATCAAGTTCACGTGAAGTATTAACACCACTTTACAATGCTTCGGTAAGGCCACACTTGGAATACTGCATCCAGTTTTGGTCACCACGGTGTAAAAAAGATGTTGAGACTCTAGAAAGAGTATAGAGAAGAGCAACAAAGATGATTAGGGGACTGGAGGCTAAAACATATAAGGAACGGTTGCTGGAACTGGGTATGTCTAGTTTAACAAAGAGAAGGACGAGGGGGGACATGATAGCAGTGTTCCAATATCTCAGGGGCTGCCACAAAGAAGAGGAAGTCAAACTATTTTCCAAAGCATCTGAAGGCAGGACATGAAGCAACAGATGGAAACTAAGCAAGGAGAGAAGCAAGTTAGAACTAAGGAGAAACTTCCTGACAGTTAGAACAATTAACCAGTGGAACAACCTGCCTCCAGAAGCAGTAAATGCTCCAGCACTAGAAGTTTTTAAGAAGAGACTGGACAGCCATTTGTCTGAAATGGTATAGGGTTTCCTGCCTGAGCAGGGGGTTGGACTAGATGACCACCAAGATCCCTTCCAATTTTATCATCATCATCATCATCATCATCATCATCATCATCATCATCATCAATAATAATAATAATAATAATAATAATAATTCTATTTAGTAGGTAGTTTACAAATAGTTGAAACAAACAACACATAACAAAATTAAACTGTAAAAGAAAATTATTATTAATGCGCGCAATGTTCAGGAAGATGTAATGGGAAAACAAAGGCATATGATAATTTTTCAAAAGAATACGGACAAAAATTAATTTTGTAATAATCAATGTGGAAATTAAAGGGCAAGAATTATTGTGAATGTAAACTGGAAAGCAAAATCTGTATTATTGCTGGATACACAATGGGTTAACAGTGCTGCACTTGGGATATATTCTGCCATGATGTAGCCAAGCAACAGAAAAAAATATTTTTTTTAATGCAACATATAATGCAAGAACTTATTTCCTTGAAGTTGGCCCTGCAAGATGGTCCAGACAAGAAGCACAACAAGCCCTATATTAATTGTTAAGGTTGGATGAGAATTTTCAGATCTTGATGCTTTGTGATCTTCTTCAATTCTTTGTCTTCTATTCAACTATCCCCTGATATTGCCACGTTAATTATCCATTTTCTTTTTTTCAACCACAGTTAAATCTGGTGTGTTATGAGCCAAAACATTATCAGTTTGTATTCAGAATTCCACAACATTGCAATCTGCTCATTTGGACTACTTTTTCAATTTTACAGTATATTCCCACCTATTTTTCAGTAATGGCACGTGATAATTTTTATAGATATTCAGCTCATTTTGGCAAATGTATTATGTTGTTTTTATAATCAGTTTCTGCAATCTTCTTGCATAAGCTAAGTATATGATCTGCTGTTTCTTCTGTTTCTTGGCACAGTCCACACTTTGAATCATGTAACCATTTTTCAGTTCTGACCTTATTGCATTAGTTTGAATAGCTTCTTCCTGCACAACCAAAATCAAGCTTTCAGATTCTTTTTTTAATCTTCCATTTGTAAGCCATTGCCAGGTTTTATCTGTATCCACTTGATGCAGACCTTTTCCTTGATCTTTTGTAGAAATTGACCACGTAATGCTTTTCCTTGCCAGCATTCTGTTTTTATTACATTATTTTGATATTCGTGATTTGTTTCCTGTACATTCAATAAGTTCTGATTTTTAACTTGTATGAATGTTTGTTCTTGGCTGTCTTTTACGTTGTCAGCCAATGCATGCTTTTCTTCTTCTACTGACTTGAAATAAATCTCTGTCTCAATTCTGTGGGCAGGTATAATGTATCAATATCACTACAAGGATGTAATGCATAGTGACTCCAGTAGTTATTAGCTTTCTTATTGTTTATTTATTAAATTTCTATGTTTCTTGGGGTTTTTTTTGGTGCAAACTGTCCAGTTCAGCATGTGTCCAGTTTATTCCAGCAGTATATTTTACAGGTACCACTTCGGTGGGAAGGTAACAGTGTTCTGTGTTCCGTGTGCCTTGGCTTATAGTCATGCTGGCCATATGACCATGGAAATGTCTTCGGACAATGCTGACTCCCTTGAGTAAAAAATGGAGATAAGCACTGTCCCCTAGAGCTGGAATCGACTGGACAGGAGAAACCTTTCCCTTTTTATTGTATGGCCCAGGTATTGATTCCTTTGATGGTGTTTCCACCATTCGATTTTGTTTTTTAGCACTTTTCTCACTGTTTCAATTAATCATATTTTTAACTCGTCCATGTTTGATATTATCCAATTGTAAAATGCTCAGATACCTGTATGCTTCATCTTGATGGCTCCTAATAGTTTGGCCATTCAGCATTTCAATTCCATTACAGTTTGTGATTTTACCCCAATTTATTATTACTGTAGCACATTTCTCTAGACCAAATTTCACTGCTATATCTGTGCTAAAAATTCTTATGGCATTGGTCAATGACTGGATTTTCCATAAATCTTCAGATCATCCATGTAAAGGAAATATGAGATTTTATTAGCATTTTTTATTGTTTGGTAGCCAAGGTTTTCTACAAAAATCACTGGAAGTGGGATCATAGCAGACAAATAATAAGTGTGATAATGAGTCATCCTGGAAAATGCCTATACTAATATTGACAAATCTATATTTTTCTTTTCCCACCACCAATTCTGTCCTTCACTGCTTCATTATTTTTTATATAAACATTCTAATATTTTTATGGACACCAGTTTTTTCAAAATATTTGATGATCCAACTACCTGGTAACAAATCAAATGCCTTTTTACAGTCAATTTGAACCATATATAAATTAGTTTTTCTCATTTTGTAATTTTCCCAAAACATTTTATCAATTAGAAATTGATCTTTTGTATCTCTATTCTTCCTTATATTTTCTTTCTGTTCTACTGGAATCTCAGGTGTCGTTTGATATTATGCCTGTGAGCAATTTAAACATTGTAGTCAAGCATGTTATTGGCCTATAATTTCTTGGTGTTATCCCTTTCTCTGGGTTTTTTGAATAAGATAAGTTTTGCTAGTTTTTAACCAATCACTGATGTATTGTTTATGCAATACTTCATTAAGCTATTTACTGTTGTTTTAGGATATTCCATTTTCACAGTTTTTCTGAATTTCTTCCAGTTCTGCATCCTGAATTTCTTTTTCTGCAAATGAATCTCCTTTGATCTGCTAATTGCTGTTCAGTGATATATGAGTCTGGATAAATTCTTTTCCACAGTTCAAACATTTACTTTAAATAGCTCTGCTTTGTTGGTTCTGATTTATAATAATGGGCGATAATGGTGCAATTTTCAAACATAGTATACTTTTGTCTTGTCTGTGGTTGTTGTTCTTGCAGTAATCCTACAGGCCTAAATCCTGGTTGCCTAGCCAGAGCTCTTAAATCTCATTGCTCAATTGTCTATAGATGCCCAGGATCTCTACATCTGATGTGGTCCTTGTTGACCTGGACAATGACTGATCTGATTTAAGATTCTTTTTTTACTTTTTCATCATATTAAATACATTGATCGATACACTGTCTGATTTTTCTGCTAAGACCTGTCTGGCATGGGTAACCTTTCTTCCAGCATAGGTCTGAATATCACAAACCCTTCTCACCATGACAAGGAGATGTCCATGGAAGAGATTATTATTATTATTGCCTTTGAGTCAGACTCCTGGCAACTTCTTGGACAACTCCGTGCATTTTCTTGGCATGGTTTGCCTGCTCCCTAGGCTGAGACAGAATGACTGCCTCAAGATCACTCATTGGTTTCATGCCTCAGGTAGGAACTAAAATTCCCAGTTTCCCCCTTTCTAGCCTAGTTCCTTAACCACTATTATTATTATCCCAACTTTTGACATAAGTGCAACTTATAATCAAGATCATAAATGTAACTAAACTAGAGAATCACCATACTTACATTTCAAAAGGAAAAAACATAGTGAGTTCATATCTTCCCACTAATATAATATGTAACAGATTATCTAACTATCTGTGGAATATTATAGATTGGGATATAGAAAATGCCACATGGGGTATTGAACAACAATCATTGGATAGAAACCACAATGTCATTAGCTTTATGACATCATTCATGACATCAGTTCTTTTCTGCCACTACCTCCCCTCGTCAAATATTAATAAAAAGTTTTAAGTATCAGAACAATGGTGATTATTCTAAAATTACCATGGAATGGAAACTGTTAAAGATTAAAATGTTAGTAATCTAGTCACCAGGTTTTGCAGTAATCTCTACTTTCAGTCTTTTGCAAAACAGACCAAAACTATTATTAAAGTCTTGAGGCATTGCACTTTTAAAATTATTTTTCTTTTCCTTTCCCTCATAGTACCAATGTTGTGATAACACATAACAGCTGATTATAATGAGACATGCACTGTGGAATAACAAATAATTTTTGATACAGAAAAAATACATGGAGAGAACAACACTAAAGTTATGAGTACAGTATAATTTATACAATAAAAAAAGAATTCTTTAGGTTTGCTTGCATCAAAGGAGATAAATATAATTTTTATTTAGGAAATTACAAGGCAATAGGAAACCAAAGTTACTTAAACAATAATCAGTAGTGCCCTTTCCTTAATTATGGAGAAATAATGAATCAGGAAATACTTGAACTGTACAGCTCAAAGTAAAACGTGAAAGAGGAAATGAACAGAGACAGGAAGTGCTGAAAATATCAACAGAAGGCATATTACATAAGGACCTGCAAAATAAGTGTTCTAGGTTAAGGAAATAAGATACAGGTAATCCTTGACTTATAACCATTTGTTTAGTGACCGTTCGAAGTTACAATACCACTGAAAAAGTGACTTATGACCCTTTTTCACACAACTGTTGCAGCATCCCCGTGGTCACACGATCAAAATTTGGGCACTTGGCAACTGGCATGTATTTATGACAATTGCACTGTTCTGGGATCATGTGATCCCCATTTGTAACCTTCCCAGCAGCTTTATGACAAGCAAGCTCAATGGGGCAAGCCAGATTCACTTAACAAATGCAGTAATTCACTGAACAACTGTGGCAAGAAGGTTGTAAAATGGGGCACATCTCACTTAACAATTGTCTTGCTTAGCAACAGACATTTTGGACTCAATTGTGGTCATAAGTCAAGGATTACTTATAAAGGTATAGAGTCCCTCTGCTAACTGCCTTTATATCTACTATTACTGGTGGTCAATAAGTTTATAGGAACTGAAAGCCATGTATATGAAGTTGAATTCCAGCAGAAAAATTAAACTTTTTAATTTGATGTATAACACCCAGGATTTGTAAATCCACTATGTTAAAACACACTTCATCCAGCACCTACTTCTGGTGGAAGAAAGCCACTGATTCTTAAGCATAATAATTTCTGCATTATATCAACATTCTAACTCTATTAAAGCAATTAGTTATGGAAATCTGATCTAAACAAATAATGCTTGTACAATTAGAATAGGAAACAGTCCTCATATTCAATTAATTTTGGTTATTCAAGAAATTAATGAAACAATATTATGCTTACTAACTTTATTTTAAAGCAAATTCTCTATGAGAATGCAACAAACTTCCATGAGGAAATTGTCTAAATGCAGCATGAATCATAGAAGAGTGCATAACAGTTTTCTTGGGCAAAGCATTAACACTTGTCACAAACTCAGTGAAACAATGTTCGCTTTTTGAAATTTAGACATCTACCTATAAATTCTATCATGTAGCAAGATGACAAAGGCATCCACAAGACTTGATGCTTTCATCAAAATAAGCATCAAACCATTACAAGCCAAATTCAGACTCTTTTGTAGATATGTGTGTTGTGATGATAACAAAATAAAGCAACATACAAAAGAGTGGAGCCTACCTTTGTTTAGTTCTATATATTTCTTAAATTTCTACCTTGCCATCTCATGAAGTGACTGGGCAGTTTACAAGAACTTAATAAAACAATAAACACATGACTAAAAGCATAGTTAAAAACAGAATTAAGAACAAGATTAAAATGTATAGATTAAAAGTGAAAAATCAAAGTTAAGAAAATTCAGAAGACTAAAAAAATTAACAAGGTGGAAGGAGCGGTCTCAAACCCCCAACTATCTGCAGGCTTGAATCACATTGAGACTCCTATGCTAATTGGCAGAGCCAGGTCTTAACAGTCTTCCAGAAAATCAGAAGAGTGGGGGCTCATCTCACCTCTGTGAGTAAGATGTTCAAAGGGTGGGGGCAACAATAGAGAAAGCCCTCCTCCTAGATCCTGCCAATTGAAATTCTTTGTTGTCAGGATTCACACCATGTCCTCCCTGCTTCACTGGGTGGGATGAGTCAATGTAATAGGGACAAGACAATTCCTCAGGTACCCTATGAAGGACATGGGAGAATGATGCTCATTTCATCTTTATGCACAAATACACACTTACCTGCCTTAGAGAGCTGACACTGTGGATGTTAAACCTGAAGAATGAAGGAGACAAGGTGATAGGATCCAGTTTACAGGGCTGAAGAATGGGGTATTGTGTGATTCTTTAAAGTCTGATTCCCTCTTTCCTGTCTCTAGAGCAGTGGTTCTCAACCTTTTTAATGCCGTGACCCCAACCGGTCGTAATTCGAGGACTAAACCGGTTGTAAGTCGAGGACTAAACCAGTCGTAAGTTGAGGACTACCCAACTGGTCGTAAGTTGAGGACTTTCCCTGCCTGGGAGCGCTGCGCATGCGTGGTTCCGCCCCCTGCGCCGGCCGAGGCGTAGCTGGCAAGCGGCAGAGGCGGAGCAGGCCGACCACCAGCTGGCCCAGCCCAAGGGACGTAAGGCACCCGCCGGAAAAGGGGAAAAAAATGGCGGACAAAAAAAATGGCGGACAGCCTTGCTTGGCGACCCCCATGAAATGGTCAATCGACCCCAAATGGGGTCCCGACCCACAGGTTGAGAACCACTGCTCTAGAGTCACCAGATCCATATTTAATCCAGAATAATAGGTTCCAAACACTTAGCAATCAAAGGAAAGGGAAAAATGGTAAGGTAAGCAAGGGACTAGGGCCAGGATAGCTTTTTCTAAGACCGAGTTAACATTTCATTCATTGCATAGCCTGCATAATCACTCAGCCATTTTCTTTATGTAACCCAAAAAGTTGCAGCATAGTAAGGAAGTAAATGAATCTGGTGCAAATTATAAAGATTTGCAATGAGAAGCTAGGAAAGCAGTTTGGGTACTAAAATTCTATTTGTACAAGTCTTAATTGGAAAGATTCGGACAGAGAAAACAGGAACTCAAACTTAAAACATATGATTAAAAAAATGAAACCTCTATGCACATAAAAGTATGGCTACATATTATATGCCAAATCGTATTTCTGGGACTTGCAGTGGAAAATGCAAAGACTTTTGCTTTTCTCTCCAGAAAGTTTGAGTCCAGTACTCATGTAAATATTTGCAATTTATACATCCCATAATTTTAAAATATAACTGTATCCCAATGACATAGCAACTGCATATTTTTGTAAGAGTCACACTTTTTATCAGTACTAACATTATCTGGTTTGTTTGCTTTTATCAGGTTTGCTAAGCAAGGGTTCAAGGACAAATGTGAGGAAAAACACCAAAAAAATACACTTTTTAAAAAGTTCCAAATCAAAAGACTAATATGAAAATACATCAACTTCCAGATCTGAGCAGCTGTGCAAAATGTATAAACCAGATGTATAGTGTTTTTCCTTCTTGAATTTTTTTTTTGAAATGCTTCTGTAAGTGTATTGTATCCTTTCAATCATTCTCATATTTATAAACTGCTTTGTAAAGCCAGGCTCATTAAAGAAAATTCTTGACACACTGCCAATCAGCCTACTTAGATACATAAACACACCAAATAAGGTTACACTGTATCATAATCACAAAGGAGGCAATGTTGAATTTAAATTTTGCTCTTTTAAATTTTGCAGTTTTAAATACATCTAGAACCTTAGGCATCTGGTGGAAGATGCCATTATATCATTGCACAAATGACATAAATGATTAAAATTGCATCTGAGCTTTTTGATATACTGTAATTCATGCTTAAATTTACTTTTAGCCCATGGGATTACTAAAATGCAAATGCCCAAATGAATTAATTATCATAAGTATCCTCTCTCATTCTATAAGAACTACTGTGTTTCCCCCAAAATAAGACCTACCCTGAAAATAAGTCCTAGCTTGATTTTTGGGAGTGGGCTTAATATAAGTCCTACCCCAAATATAAACCCTAGTTTTGGGGCAAGGCACACACCTAAAAGTCAAGCTAGGCTGGGGTGGGGGGGAAATGGAGCTGCCCCATGCGCCCCACACCCACTTACCTTGCAGCCGGCCTCTCCTCCTTGGCTCACTTCTTCTGTGGCATCCTCAGGCCTGCTTTTCATAGTCAGAGGCCTTTCCGGAAGGTCACTGCAGCCAAGAACCGAGCTATGGATTCATTCTTTAGGCAAATAAGACCGGGTCTTATTTTGGGGAAACACGGTATTCAAAGGAAGCTATGGGAATCCCTTTAATATGGTGATATGGGCAGAAACATAATCATAGCTGTTGAAATATCATGTGATTTTTTTAAAACAGAAAGGAAAAACTACTGGAGAAGCATAGGGTCAATTCTAATTGAGGTTAAAATATAAATTTCTCTAAACGTGAGAGTATAATCATTGTTTCCTGTGGAAAATACTTTTCCTTGAAACAGTACCTAGAAATACATGGGTAACCAATGTAGCTCTCAAAACACATGTATTTCATGAACAAACCTACTATGTTCAAGTACACATTGCAGTAACCCATACAGGAATTAACCAAGGAGGAAAGCAGTAAGTAAACCATGCCAATCCAGAAAAGGTCATAACTGATAACACAAGTTGGAGTAATGCTAAGGCCCTCCTTATCACAGCTGGCATCTACTCTTTGAGCAGAAACTGTAAGTCCAGGAGAGCCTCCAGATTATGGTTCATCTCGACCAGAGGAAGTGCTACCGAATGCAGAGTTAAGACAAAAATATCACAGAAACCAGAAGGCATTCACACCCAGAGCTTCTCTGTCTTGTTGGGGCTGAGTTTGCATTTGCTTCTCCTTACCCAGACCCTAAAAGCCTCCTGACATCAAGATAGAATTTCAAACCACATTTCCTGTTTGACCAGGAGTCAAAGCACATTGATATTATTTGACTCTGTACTCCCCCCAATGGCTTCAAATAAATGTTAAATAGGAGAGGTGAGAATATCAATCCCCGTGGCACTCTGCACTGATAAAAGTGCTAATACATGATGATAAAATGACCTATAGGAAGACAAGAGTATTTTAAAATCTATTTGATGGGTTTAAAAAGATTCACCATTTAAATCATAGAAAATAATAAGAATAAGTGACAAATGGTTTAGAAATCTTTTTAATATAGCCAGGTGTTTCTTCTAGCAATGTACAGAAATAAAAATAAATGTAGTGCTATAAAGTAAGTTTTGGAGTGTTTCATTGCTGTACCAAAGAATGTTATCAGGAATGAGGTAAATAGTCTAGAGTTTCATTGATATAAAGTATTGAATAATATGCAATTATTACATAAATTAAAATAAGTAAGGGTAACAAAAGTATATCAGTAATGTGCTATAAAGTGTCTTTCCATTTACTAATGATTAATTTATTCAATTAACCCAATTTTCTTAGGTTTATCTGATACCCTATAGCAGTGGTGACAAACCTATGGCATGCGTGTCAGAGGCGGCACTCAGAGCCCTCTCTGTTGGCACATGCACCCCCGCTACCAACAGCAGGTCCATCAGGCCGCCACTGCCGCCCAGAGCAGGAGCCCCACCCAGCACAAAGGAGGCGAAGTGGCCGACTAGCAAGCTCAAGTAAAGGTGGTAGAGCAGAGGTCACCAACCATTGTCGATTGGTGGACTGGAAGAAAAGGGAGGGGGAAGCATTTTACATGCATGCATGTGCGCACGGGACCGCAAGCACACATGCGCTGCAAATAGGGCAGGGTTAGTGCCTGCATGATACTCACTAGCCCTGCCCCGTTCTTGCATGTTGCAGCCTTGTATCTGCACCCTGTGATGCGGCGGCAGCTGTTTTTGCACTTTGCAGCACGGTGGCCCATTTTTGTGCCCCCAGGTTTTGCGTGCCAGAGGGGGCACTCAGAGGTGCCTCCCTGCCCCCCCGAGGGCACCACAATGCTGATGTGGCCCCGGCATTTTGTGATAAATAAGTGGATTTTGGGTTGCGGTTTGGGCACTCGGTCTCTAAAAGGTTCGCCATCACTGCCCTATAGTGTTTTTCAGTGCACAATTTTCAAAAGGAAATAGCCAAATAGTAAAGTCCGTGTATTTTCTGGTAACAGTAAGAAAGCAATTTGTCTTACCTTCTTCTAGGATATTTTTCTGATTTCTCAATCCAGGCATTTCCAGGCATTCTCTCTAGGCCTTGTCTCATCCAAATCGTCCCTAGTTAGCTTTTTGAGATTAGACAAAGTCAGCTAAATCAATCCAATCATTCAATCAATCAATTTTTATTATGGTACAGAGCAGCATTACAAATAAAGCATTAAAAACAACAATAATAATAAAAAATAAAAAATAGACAAAATAATATATTATGATTAGTGGTGGACTATCAATGGGCAGTTAGAATCTGCCTAATTTTGCATACAGTATTTAACTCAGCTAATAGCTGCCCAAAAGATGGGCAATTAGCCTTATTTATTTTTAAATTTACTGTTTTGCAGATGTCCTAGGTCCCAGAATATTAAATGTCAGAATGAACTTTAAGTTCTTCTATAACTAGTCTGTAATATTGATGTTTCTGGGAACATTACATATAATCATAAATGTTAACGCTTACATGAAATTTCAAACTCTACTATCTTCTGCATTTTCACCATATGCATTAGTAAGTAGCATCTGCTAAATGCAGTAGATGCTAGGCTGCATTTGATAGCAAATGCTCACCCAAAAGTATTTAGATGAAAAAAGTGATGCAATGATGCCTGAGCAATGGAAAGTATCTCTAGTCACAGTTTGTGGAAACCTCATCCATTGTGCGCTTTCATATGAATAGGCAAACTGAGATTCCCAATTCGCTGAATTTTGAGATGCATTTCTCCAGCCAAATTGTGTGGTCAAAAATACAAAACACTTTTGACCAAAGGAGGGGAAAAAGCCTGGCATAGTTTATTACTGGTATACATATAAGAGATTAAAATAATCTGGCATAAAAATATGGAAAAGGATACCAGAACACCAAGTACAAAAATAGTGCTGAATGTGAATATAGATGCCAAATATTTATTGACAGATTTATACAACATATTGCACATTCACGTAAGCTCCTTCCTTAAGCCCTATATTGCTAATCCTTAACAAGTATAGAAATAGTATGGATAAAACTTATATAGATGCATAGCTTCTACGCTGTTTTTCTATATAATTTTTAAAGTATCACCCCAAAATATAATTAGAAAAAACATTTTATAGAGTCCTTGGTGCTCTCTGAGCTTGGTTTACACCAGTGGTTCTTAACCTGGGCGGTACCGCCCCCAGGGGGCGATTTCATTTTTCAGGGGGGCGATGAAATGAAAAGGGGCGGCGTGGGGGCGATGGAATGAAAAGGGGGCGATAGGGGGGCGATGGAGCGAGATGTTTTGGGGACACTTTTGAGCCTTCCCCTGCAGCTCCAAGCGTCCTCCGCCATTTGTCGAGAGAGACAGAGAGAGGCACTTGTGCTTCTCTCTCTCTTTCTCTCTCATGTGGATTTGCCCCCTCGCAGGGCTCCTGATTGGC
This sequence comes from Protobothrops mucrosquamatus, assembly GCF_001527695.2. NCBI lineage: Eukaryota > Metazoa > Chordata > Lepidosauria > Squamata > Viperidae > Protobothrops > Protobothrops mucrosquamatus. Next base: position 80,295 of record NW_015388702.1, read on the forward strand.
CCTGTGCCCGGGCGCCCCGCCCTCTGGGAGAAGCGCGGCCAGGAAGTCCCTTTCCCTGGCTGGCCTCGTCTGAGGTACACGTGGTCGGGGAACCGCACGGGGAAGCCTGGAATCCCTGCTGGGAGCAGCCTGCCAGAGCCTCTGCTGAGCAGGCCAGCCTTCCCGCAAGCCACGGCCCTGAGAGAGAGCAGCCCCTGCGATCTCCAGCCGTGGGACCATTGGCCCAGCTGGCTGGGAAGGTGCGCCGGAGTCCCGGCTGCTTTGTCAGCGAAGAATGTGAGGTGAGCAGAAGATGGGGGGGAGAAAGGGAGGGAGAGGAAAGAGAGAGGGAGAGGGGAAAGAGAAAAAGAGAGAGAGAAAGAGAGAGGAAAGAGAGAGGAAGCATAAGTGCCTCTTTCTCCCTCTCTCTTTCTCTCCTCACCTGGAGAAAGAAGGGGGAGGGAGGGAGAGGAAAGAGAGAGGGAGAGGGGAAAGAGAAAAAGATAGAGAGATAGAGAGAGGAAAGAGAGAGAGAGGAAGCGCAAGTGTGTCTCTCTCCCTCTCTTTCTCTCTCCTCACCTGGAGAAAGAAGGGGGGAGGGAGGGAGAGGAAAAAGAGAGGGAGAGGGGAAAGAGAAAAAGAGAGAGAGAAAGAGAGAGGAAAGAGAGAGAGAGAGGAAGTGCAAGTGCCTCTCTCTCCCTCTCTCTCCCTCTCTTTCTCTCTCCTCACCTGGAGAAAGAAGGGGGCAGGGAGGGAGAGGAAAGAGAGAGGGAGAGGGGAAAGAGAGAGAGAGAGAAAGAGAGAGGAAAGAGAGAGAGAGGAAGCACAAGTGCCTCTCTCTCTCCCTCTCTCTTTCTCTCTTCTCATCTGGAGAAAGAAGGGGGGAGGAAGGGAGAGGAAAGAGAGAGGGAGAGGAGAAAGAGAAAAAGAGAGAGGAAAGAGAGAGGAAGCATAAGTGCCTCTCTCTCCCTTTCTCTTTCTCTCCTCCCCTGGAGAAAGAAGGGGGAGGGAGGGAGAGGAAAGAGAGAGGGAGAGGGGAAAGAGAAAAAGAGAGAGAGAAAGAGAGAGGAAAGAGAGAGAGAGAGGAAGCGCAAGTGCCTCTCTCTCCCTCTCTCTCCCTCTCTTTCTCTCTCCTCACCTGGAGAAAGAAGGGGGCAGGGAGGGAGAGGAAAGAGAGAGGGAGAGGGGAAAGAGAGAGAGAGAGAAAGAGAGAGGAAAGAGAGAGAGAGGAAGCACAAGTGCCTCTCTCTCTCCCTCTCTCTTTCTCTCTTCTCATCTGGAGAAAGAAGTGGGGAGGAAGGGAGAGGAAATAGAGAGGGAGAGGAGAAAGAGAAAAAGAGAGAGAGAAAGAGAGAGGAAAGAGAGAGGAAGCGCAAGTGTCTCTCTCTCTCCCTCTCTTTCTCTCTCCTCACCTGGAGAAAGAAGGGGGGAGGGAGGGAGAGGAAAGAGAGGGAGAGGGGAAAGAGAAAAAGAGAGAGAGAAAGAGAGAGGAAAGAGAGAGAGAGAGAGGAAGCACAAGTGCCTCTCTTTCCCCCTCTCGTTCTCTCTCCTCACCTGGAGAAAGAAGGGGGAAGGGAGGGAGAGGAAAGATTTGACCACCCACCCAGTCTGCTCTAAAGGCACAGTGAAAACACAGCCAGCACTCCCCTTGAAAATATCTCATTTTCACTCATTTCAAGCTAGCAGTTGTGGTTCTACGTAGCTTGACTACCCTGTGATATATAGATTAAAATGTAATTATTAAAAGTCTCTGAATATTCAAACCTTGCCCAGCCCTCACATCCACAAAATTAT